>NW_007253883.1:274044-281957 GCF_000164805.1 Carlito syrichta | reverse complement strand
GGTCTCGATCCCGCGGGCTCAGGCAATCCACTCACCTCGGCCTCCCAAAGGTGCGGGATTACAGGTTGAGCCACCGAGCCCAGCTAGGGTACTTTTTTTTTTTAAAATACAGACAATTTCCTTATTATAGCCACCAATAAGTACATGGCAATGGTAAAAAAGAAATGTATAATCCAACTGTAATATTAGACAAATGTTATTAAATTGCCAAAACATTTATCAAAAAGCATATTACTAAAACAATAAGATGACAAAGAAGTTTTCTGTTACTACTTCTATTTAACATTTTACTGGAGTTTCTAGCCAAGGCAATTAGGAAAGAAAATAAAAACAGCAGGGCTTGGTGGCTCAGCCTGTAATCCTATGCCTTGGGAGGCTGAGGTGAGTGGATTGCCTGAGCCCATGGGTTCGAGACCCACCTGGGCAACTTGGTGAGACCTCATCTCTACAATAAATCAAAAATTAACTGGGCGTGGTAGCACGCGCCTGTAGTTCCAGTTACTTGGAAGGCTAAGATGGAAGGATCCCAGGAGCCCAGCAGGTGGAGGCTGCAGTGGCCGGGAGTGGCCACTGCACTCCAGTCTGGGTGGCAGAGTGAGACCCCAACTCAAAAGAAAGAAAGAAAGAAAAGAAAACCATTCCAGTTGGAAAAGAAGTGAATTCTTTTATTTCACTTGTACTGCTATTAAAAGTACCTGAAACTAGTTAATTTATAAAGAGCAAAAAATTATTTCCTCATAGTTTTGTAAGCTGGGAAGCCCAAGAAAAAGGTGCTGACAGTTTCAGTATCTGTTGAAAACCTGTTTCTTAGAGATGGTGCTGTCTGAGCATACTCATATGGAAGAATGATAGAAGGGTAAAAAGGGACAAATGCTGTGTCCTCATATGTAGAAAGAGCAAACTTCTTCTCTGAAGTCCTTTTATAAAGGCCCTAATCCCATCCATTAGGGTCCTGCCGTCATGATTTGATTGCTACTAAAAGGCCCCAGTTCTTAATAATATCATGTTGGTCATTAAATTTCAACACATACATTTTGGGGGACACATTTCAGACCATAATGTGAATATATATTTACTTACAGATGATATAATCTTGTTTATAAAAATCCAGAAGAATTCCCAACAAAACTATTGGAACTAATAAACAAGTTCAATAAGATTATAAATCAATATTTTAAAAAATGGGCTGGATGCAGTGGCTCAATCCTATAATCACAATACTTTTTGGAGGTTGAGGTGGGAGGATTGCTTGAGTCCAGGAATTCGAGACCAGACCAGGCAACAGAGAGAGACCTCATCTCTACAAAAAATGTAAAAAGTTAGCTGGGCGTGTTGGCACACACTTGTAGTCTCAGCTATTTGGGAGGCTGAGGTTGAAGAATCATCTGAGCCTAAGAGGTAGATGCTGTGGTGAGTCATGTTTGTGCCACGAGACCGGGCAAAAGAGTGAGATCTAAGTAGTTTCCAGGGACTGGGAATGAAGTGAGTGAATGGAGTTTCATTTTGAGTGATAACAATTTTCTAAATTTAGATAGTGACAAGGTTATATAACTGTATTATATACTAAAAACATTAAATTGTACACTTTAAAATGGTGAACTTTGTGTGAATCTGTATGAATTGTTAATTCAACAAGTTGTTACAAAATACTAAAGTTAATACTCAAAGTTTTTTCAACATAGATTGCATAAAAGTATGCATTTGTATAATTATTTAATTATTCTTTAAGGTTAATAGCTAAGCAAAGTAATAATACAGTCTCAACTAGGTCAACCCTTGAGAGCTGAGATAATTCTACGAATTACTAGTGTGGTACCAAGTTATACTAAGAACTTGTTCATGCAGAAGATATATTCACTAGCAAATAAGTAATATAAAACAGCAACAGCTATTTGAAAAACAAATTGCAGCATTATCCATTTACAAATACATATTTTCACATACATGTGATCACATTCATACAATACATCTATTAAAACATTTAGAAAATAATTGAGGGATATATCACATACCATATGATTACTCATAACCATCCAAAACATGAATTAAATCACTAGTAATATTTTTTTGAAATTCCAACCTCAAATAATCAGTTATTGCAAAGATAATGGGGAAATACAGAACTCAGATCAAAAGCATTGCTAAATGAATACTATAAAGAATAATGATAGATCAGATAATCACCAAGGTGTAGTTTTGAGAAACATTACGAACATAACGTAAGTTGATTTACAATAGAATGTCATTAGAGAAAACTACCTCATATGGTGAACAAGTAACTATGTTATATTTTGATACTATTTTTATTTTGATGTTCCAATTATAAAATCTTTATTTTTTAAAATCAAGTTACAGTTCAACATTAAGAACTCTGTTGTAGGAATACCAGTACCTATTATTAGTATGTTATTGGTTCTCTTCCTTTCATTCTGCACTAAGGAGATGTCACTGGCTAACTTTGTAATTTCTCTGTCCCAGCCCTGAAATAAATGATTTCAACAATGAGCCATAGTTCTTTTTAGTTGAAAATAGTATTTAGAAACCAAGATCTGGGAACTAAGTGTACTTATTGTTACTAGTGTCTTTACTTCTTTTATATTTTTATTTTTATATTGTGAATTGACAAATAATAGTTGATTATATTTATGGGGTATGAAGTGATTTATGAATTATTGTGGGATAATTAAATCAAGCTAATTAACATATCCATCATCTCAATTACTTATTTTTTTGTGGTGAGAACATTTGAAGTTTACTCTTCCAGCAGCCTTGAAATATACAATACATTATTGTATTTTATATTCACCAAGCTGTGCAATATATCTCAAAGAAAATAATAAATTCATTTATCTTGTATAACCGAACCTTTGTACTATTTGACTATCATCTGTCTATTCCTTTCTCCTCCATAGCTAGGTTGATTTGATAATGGCTGTGGTAAATAGTGCTACAAAGAACATTGTGGTGCAGACATCTCTTAGACATACTGATTTCAAATTTTTAGTTAAGTACCCAGAAATGAGATTGCTGAATCATGTGATAATTCTATTTTTACTTTCTGAGGAACCTCTATGTAGTTTTTATAATGACTGTACTAATTTATATTCTGCCAACAATGTACAAAGATTCCCTTTTCTTCACATCGCTGCCAACAATGATTGATTGTGGTTTTAATTTACCTTTCCCTAGTGATTAGTGATGATCATTTTTTCATTTTTTATTGTTGGCCATTTGTATGTCTTCTTTTGAAAAATATCTATTTAGTTGTCTTGACAATTTTTAAATTGGATTATTTGTTTCTTTGCTCTAGAATTGCTTGAATTCCTTATATATTTTGACTATCAACCCCTTTTCAGATATATGGATTGATGTCCTTGATTCTAGGCATTCAGTGGCGCAGGTTAGGAAATATTTTAGGACAGAAACAATAAAAAAACCATAAGTCCTCATTTATATGCCCAACCAAAAGGTTTTTTTTAATCTGCATGTATTTTTTCTTTTTGATTCTAAACAAGTTTTAGCATATAAATTACTTATTTGATTTATCTTACAATATGCATAATAGCTTTCAAATTGCAATGCCAATATTGCTGCTAAGCATAAAATTAATGAGTAGACATTAAATTTTATATGCCTTTTTTATTTGTCCTTAAAATATATTCTACTTAAATATTCAGGTTCAGTATTATATTTAAAAGTCACTTGAAACAATTATTTTTCTGTGTGGTTATTTTATCATTGTTATGTGCAATTAAGTTGGTTTATTTTGACTTGTTTTTAATTTTAGAGTTTACTGTTTCCCTTTTCATTTAATTATACTTGTGAATATATAAAATATTTGGTTCAAAGGTAAAAAAAATTACATGGGGATATGTATTCATAAAGTCTCACCTTTATATCTGTTCTATAAGCTCCATTCCTTTAGCTGAAATGTAAGAGGTATTGTACATGACAGACTACAATGTATCCAAGTATGTTTAAATAAACTTAAGTGCCCTAAACAGATAAATTAGGGACATCAGTGAATCAATGACTGCAAAAAAAAGGATGAATTATATAGGTCAAAATGGGAAGAAAAAAAATACAACGGAAAAAATCAGATGATAAAAATAATCAGGGAGGATAAAGTGAATTAACATGACCTACTTTCCTTCATATAAAGTCCAAGTGATATACAGTTTCAAGTGGATTTCATGGACTGTACCAATTGTTTTAAGTAGTTTGTTTCTTAATGTTTCATGTTTCATAGTAGAAATTCATAAACACGCATACATGTAACTTCAAAATAGTAAGTCAAAGACTATTCATTTTCTACATGCTGACTTTGAGTGTAAATAGGACTGAGACTACAAGTATTGTTTATTGTTACAGAAATCTGAGATCTATGGAACAATTATTCTGAATGAGGCAGAAAATAGACTATTTATTGATTAGTTATTTTCCTTCTAATATGCTATGGGGGTGAATATGAATAAAAATTGACTGCATATTAAAAAATTAAAATGTCGTGATGTTGAAAGTGTATGATGATCTAAAGTACAAGGCAATTATAACATAATAAGTAGGAGAAGGAGAAAGGACTTTATATTTTTTAGAAATGACAAAAATATTTTACTCTAATATGTCAAGAATGCATGCTCTTTTAAAAAAATGTATTTACTTATAAAGATGTGGGGTACAATTCAGGGTTAGGTATACAAACATTGGTCATGCAGGTACCCTTGTTGAAGAGATATGCCCTTCCCTCCCCTAGCAATTCCCCTCAACTGCCAGTCCCACCCCCCTTCCCCTGATAGTTTTCCACTATTGCCAATCACTTTCTTAAAGCATTATAATTGTTTAAGCTCACCTTATGAGTGAGAACATATGGAGCTCAGTTCTTTGTTTCTGTGATAAATCACTGAGTATGATCCACTCCAAACCCATCCAATTTGCTGCAAAGTCCATATATTTGTCCTTCTTTATGGCTGCATAATATTCCATTGTGTATATGTACCACATTTCTTTTATTCAGTCCAACTTCGATGGGCAACACGGTTGGTTCCATGTTTTTGCTATTGTGAATAGAGTTGCAACAAACATACGTGTGCAGATATCTTTTTTGTAGAATGATTTGTGTTCCTCCGGGTATATTCCCAATAGAAGGATTGCTGGGTCATATGGAAGGTCATCTTCTAGTTCTTTCAGAAATCGCCACACTGTCTTCCAAAGAGGTTGTACTTGTCTGCATTCCCACCAGCAGTGTAGAAGTGTTCCTTTTTCTCCATATCCTTGCCAGCATCTCTTGTTGCTTGTTTTATTAATGATGGCCAAAATTGCATGCTCTTATCTTTAAGTTGAATACTAAAAGCATAGCAAAGGAATGTTATGCTTTAATATAATAATATAATAATAAAAATACTGACACAAAAAGGCAGAGATATAGGAAAAGATAAATAGTTGAGGTTGAAAAAAAAAACTAACATGATGATGAAACTGAATTATTGTAGTAAGTACATTGAAATTGAGTAAATCAAAACATGCTCTATGCCACTTTTAATAGACAATCAAATATAAAGACACAGGAAATTTGAAAGTAAGAGGGTACAAAATGATACACCAGGCAAACACTAGCTAAAAGAAAGATGGTGAGTTTCTTTTTTTTTTCTTACTAATGTTGAACAACATAGTTATTAAGACCAGAAGAATTATTAAATACGAAGTAGAAGATTTTATAATGATAGAAAGGTCAATCAACCAAGAAAATATAACAATTTAAATGTATATGTACCTAGTAATTTATTATCAAAATATATAATGTACAAGTGAACAGAATTAAAATAAGACATAGACAAGCAAGTAAACACAAGGGCATTTTAAAACATAGCTCTGTAATTGATTTTTAAAAGCATACAAACATGATATGTCTATTAAAGATTTGAATGACATTTTTAATAAATATGATACAATTGACATATGTATTGGAAATGGTGATGAACAAAGACTACAACTTATCTTCAGTGCACATGACCATAGTCAGGCTTTAAAGCATGAGTCACCATATTTAAGAGACTGAAATCATGTATAGAGTGTTTTCTCCAGTCACAAGGAAATTATATTATGAGTAAATTACAAAATGACAACTATAAATGACACATATGTTTGTAAACTGGGAAATAATTTCTAAATACCTCATAGCTAAAATAATATATTTTAATAGAAATTAGAATATATGTTTTAAGATTAGTCATAATACATATAAAAGATGTGTGATGCAGCTAATGCCAGCTTAGATGCTCATGTATAGATTTATATACTAACATACAATATACAAATTGCATATAAAACAGAATGTCATATTAACTAATAAAAGATAAATTATATTATTTATATATGAGATGGAAGAAAGGATGAAAATCAATTATATAAGTTTCAATCCCAGGAAGGTATTAAAAACCAGAAAATTAAAACCAAACATAATAGGAAGAAGTAAATATAATAAAAACATACATGGATGAATAATTATAAATAAAATCAATACAGCTGAACCCTGGTTGTGTTAACAGACTAAATGCAATTCATAATATGCTGATAAGAATGATCAGAAACAAAATAGAAAAGGTATCAATGTTGCAGACATTAATAAACACTATGAACAACTGTATACCTATGCATTTTTTGAATAGTACATGGCACTGAAACTGACACTGGAACAAATATAAAATACAAATAGCTCTATATCTATTAAAAAGCTCAATCTATATATTCAAACTATCCCACAAAAAATTCAGGATGATATGGTTTAGCAAGTAAATTCTTGCGAAACTCTCAAAAGATATAATACTAATCTTAAACAAAACTATCAAGAGAAAGGAAAATCATAGGACAAATCTGTACTTATTTGACGGTGTTAGAATAACATTGATACCAAAACCTGAACATGGACACTAGAAGAATAGAATATTACAGATTAAACTCTCAAACATAGGTGCAGAAATCCATATCAAAATGTTAGCACATCAAATCCTGGGTTACATGAGAGGGGTAATTTATTATGACCAATTTGGCTTCAGTCCGGAAACCTGAAGTTGTTCAACATTTAAAAATTAATCAACTTAATTCAGTATTGCAACAGAGAAAAAAATATGATACTCGCAATAGACATATAAAACATGATAAAATTTATAAAATAATAGTGAGAAAATTGTAGACATTAAAGAACTCCTCATCTGATAAAAACTATCTGTAAAAACAAGTAGACAACAAAAAATAAATGTTGCATAAAATCACTCTTATTGAGCTCAGAAGCAATATACCTTCTATCATCAATTTTATTCAAATTATATTAGAGCAGTTTTAGCTGCAAGAAAGATGAAATAAGCACATTTTTTAAAATTTATCAATCTTTTTATTATGATATTGTGGGGTACAGTTAAGGGTTAGGTATACAAATACGTTTCGTTCAGGCACCCTGTTGATAAGAGGTGTTTCCCCGTCCTCAGACAGATGTTTGCTACCGTTAATCCCATTCCCCCCCATAGTTTCCCACCACTGTCAGTCATTTTCTTATAGTATTACATTGGATGTTCAAGGTCCATTATATGAGTGAAATATGTGATACTTGGATCTTTGTTTCTGTGAGAGGTCACTCAGTATTATAGACTCTAGTTCCATCCAGGTTGCTGCAAAATTCATGATTTTGTACTTTTTTATGGCTGCATAGTATTCCATCATGTATATGTACCACATTTTTTTAATCCAGTCCTCTTTTAATGGGCAGCATGGTTACTTCCAGGTTCTTGCTATTGTGAACAGTGCTGCGATAAACATACATGTGCAGGTATCTTTTTATAGAGTGATTTGAAGTCTTCAGGATATATTCCCAGTAGGGGGATTGCTGGGTCATTATGGGAGGTTGATATTTAGAGCTTTTA
>NW_007253883.1:273595-274024 GCF_000164805.1 Carlito syrichta | reverse complement strand
AGGTGGTATCTCAGTGTGGTTTTGATTTGCATCTCCCTGATGATTAGTGAGGTTGAACATTTCTTCTTGTGTCTGTTGGCTGCTCGAATGTCTTTG
Organism: Carlito syrichta; assembly: GCF_000164805.1. Lineage (NCBI taxonomy): Eukaryota > Metazoa > Chordata > Mammalia > Primates > Tarsiidae > Carlito > Carlito syrichta. The sequence continues at coordinate 273,928 of NW_007253883.1, read as the reverse complement.
TGAAGTGTCTGTTCATATCTTTTGCCCATTTTATAATGGGGTTGTTTGTTTTTTTCTTTTCAGCACGTTTGAGTTCCTTGTAGATCCAAGATGTTAAGCCTTTGTCAGATCTGGTGTTGTTAAATACTTTTTCCCGTCTGTAGGCTGTCTCCCTGCTCTCTTGATGGTTTCTTTGGCTTTGCAGAAGCTTGTCAGTTTAATAAGGCCCACTTGTCTATATTCTCTCTTATGACTTGTGGGTTTCAGGTTTTGTTCAGGAATTGGATGCCAGTCCCAATTTCCATGAGGGTATGTCCTTCATTTTCTAAGGTTTTTATTGTTTGAGGTTTTACA
>NW_007253883.1:270205-273575 GCF_000164805.1 Carlito syrichta | reverse complement strand
TGATCCATTTGGAGTTAACCTTTGTGCATGGGGATAGATAGGGGTCCTGTTTCAATCTTCTGCATGTGGTCAGCCAGTTTTCCCAGCACCATTTACTGAATAGGTTCTCCTCTCCCCAGTGGTAGGTGGTGGAGGCTTTGTCGAAGATGAGTTGGTTGAGAAATTGAGGTTTTGCTTCTGGAATCTCAATTCTATTCCATTGATCTATATGCCTGTTCCTATACCAATACCAAGCTGTTTTGATGATTGTAGCTTTATAGTAAAGTTTGAAGTCTGGTAATATGACACCACCTGCTTTGTTTTTTTTTTTTGCTGAGGATTGTTCTGGCTATTCTTGGACATTTCTGTTTCCATATGAATTCCTGTGTTGTTTTTTCTAGGTGTGAGAAGAATGTTGCTGGTAATTTGATGGGTATTGCATTGAATTTGTAGATGGCCTTAGGTAAGATGGACATCTTCACAATGTTGATTCTTCCAATTCATGTTCATGAGATATTTTTCCACTTGTTTGTGTCATCTTTAATTTCTTTCAGCAGGAGGTGTTTTGTAGTTTTCATTGTAATGGTCTTTAATGTCTCTGGTTAGGAAGATGCCAAGGTATTTCACTTTTTTTTTTGACCATTGTGAATGGAATTGTGGTTTTTATTTGGGTTTCTGTTTGTTTATTATTGGTGTAAAGAAATGTGATTGTGTTTGCACATTTATTTTGTATCCTGATATTTTGCCAAAGGCCTTTATCAGTGTAAGGAGGTTTTTGACAGATTCTCTTGGATTTTCAAGGTACACAATCATATCATCTGCAAAGAGAGATAACTTGACTTCCTCTTTTCCTATTTGGATACCCCTGATTGCCTTCTCTTCTCTGATTGCTTGAGCCAGGACTTCCAATACCATGTTGAACAGGAGGGGTGAGAGTGGGCATCCTTGTCTTGTTCCAGTTTTCAGGGGAAATGATTCCAATTTTTGTCCATTTAGGAGTATGCTGACTGTGGGTTTCTTGTAGATGGCTTTTACTATTTTGAGGTATATTCCCATATGCCTAGATGTTCGAGGGTTTTTATCAAGAAGGGGTGCTGGATTTTATCAAAAGCTTTTTCTGCATCTAATGATATAATCATGTGGTTTTTGTTTTGACATCTGTGGATATTTTTAATTACATTTATGGTTTTACGAATGTTGAACCAGTCTTGCATCCCAGGTACAAAGCCTACTTGGTCATGATGGATGATTTTGAGACGTATTGTTGAATCTGGTTCACTAGGATCTTGTTGAGGATTTTAGCATCTATGTTCATCAAAGATATTGGCCTGTAGTTCTCTTTCCTTGTTGGATCTTTACCTGGCTTGGGTATCAATGTGATGTTGGCTTCATAAAATGATTTGGGAAGAGTTCCATCTATTTCAATTGCCTGGAATACCTTCAGTAGGATTGGTATCATCTCCTCCTTAAATGTCTTGTAGAATTCTGCTGGAAAGCCATCTGGACCAGGGTTTTTATTTTTTTTTTTTTGTAGATAGTTTTTTTATTACGTCGTTGATGTCCTTGATTGCTATTGGCTTATTTAGGGTCTCAATTTCTTCTTGTTTCAACCTAGGTAGGTTGTGTGATGTCAGAAAGTCCTCCATTTCCTTAAGGTTTTCAAGTTTGTCTCCATACAAGTGTACGTTGTAGTCTCTAATGGTCTTTTGTATTTCTTCAGGGTCAGATGTGACTTTATCTTTTGTTTCTGACTGTGCTTATTTGGGTTTTTTCTCTTTTTTTCTTGGCCAGTCTAGCTAGATCTTGTTTAACCTTTCAAAGAACCAGCTTTTGTTTCATTGATTTTTTTTTATTATCTTTTTGTCTTCTATGTCCTGGATTTGGGCTTTTATTTTGTTGATCTGGATTCTTCTGCTGAAATTAGAGTTTTTGTGGTCTTGGTTTTCCAGCTTCCTTAGGTGGCTTGTTAGGCTATTAATTTGTGATCCTTCCATTTTCCTCATGTGTGTTTGTAGGGATATAAATTGCCCTCTTACTACAGCTTTCAAGGCATCCCAGAGGTTTTGGTAAGATGTTTCTTCATTTTCATTTGTTTCCAGGTATCTTTTGATCTCTGTTTTGATTTCATCATTGACCCAGGAGAGGTTTAGCATCATGCTGTTTAGTGTCTATGTCTTTGTGGGATTTGGGGGGACCTTGTTGGTGTCAATGTTTATTTTTATTCCACTGTGGTCTGAGAAGGTGCATGGTAGAATTTTTGTCCTTTTAAATTTTCTTATGCTTGATTTATGGCCAATTATGTGGTCAATCTTACAATACATTCCATGTGGTGATGAGTAGAATGTGTAGTCTGTGGTCTTTGTATGGAGCATTCTGTAGGTATCAATTAAGTCCATTTGGTCCGAAGTCACACTGAGGTTCCGTATCTCCTTGCTGATTTTTTGTCCTGATGATCTGTCTAGGGTTGTGAGTGGGGTATTAAAGTCCCCAGTTATGATGGTGTTAGAGTCAATATCTTTCTTTAGTTTTCCTAGAAGTTGCTTTATGAAAGTTGGCGCACCTATATTGGGTGCATATATGTTTAGGATAGATATTTCTTGTTGATGGATTGAGCCTCTTATCATTATGTAGTGGCCTTCTGTATCTTTTTTGATTTTTAATAGCTTGAAGGGTATTTTGTCTGAAATCAAGATCGCTACTCCTCCTTTCTTTTGTATTCCATTCACCTGAAAGTTTGTTTCCCATTCTCTTACTTTCAGTCTGCGGTGTCCTTTCTAGTGAGGTGAGTCTCTTGAAGACAATAGATTTTTGCCTGATGATATTTTATCCATTTTGCCATTCTATGTCTTTTCAGTGGTGCATTTAGTCCATTCACATTTAGGCTAATTATTTGAAATGCAAGAGTTGATCCCTGTCATAAGGTTCTCACAGAGTTGTTGTTTCTGTTTGTTTGTTGTCTTTCTTTGGGTTTGGAGTTGGTTCATGTGTGTTTTTCATCTTTTGCCTGTACTCTTGTGAAGAATGTTGTTGTTCTTTTTTCCTTTTCTTCTTTGTTCAGTACTTTCTTAAGTGTTTCTTGTAGAAGTGGTCTGGTGGCAGCGTAAGTTCTTAGGGATTGGATATCTGGAAAAGATTTCAATTCTCCCTCACTAATGAAGCTTAGTTTGGCTGGGTAGGTTATTCTTGGTTGAAATTGTTTATCTTTTAGAACTTTGAAGATAGGGCTCACTTGGACTGAGAAAGTATGAAGGAAATTATGGAATGGGAGAAGCTTTGGAAAGTGATCCCATAAAGTTGTTTATAAAATCTCCCTCTAGCCACACATGTGTGGAACTGATCCAAATTAGCACACCAAACCCTTGGATAATTGAGCTAATAATACACCACCATC
>NW_007253883.1:222596-270185 GCF_000164805.1 Carlito syrichta | reverse complement strand
TTTATGGCCAAGTATGTGGTCAATCTTAGAATATGTTCCATGCGGTGAGGAGTAGAATGTGTATTCTTTGGTCTTTGGATGGAGTGTTCTGTTGGTCCATTTGGCCAAGAGTCACATTGAGGTTCCAGATCTCATTGATGATTTTTTGTCCTGATGATCTGTCTAGGGTTGTGAGTGGGGTATTAAAGTCCCCAGTTATGATGGTGTTATAGTCCATATCTTTCTTTAGTTTTCTAGAAGTTGCTTTATGAAAGTTGGCACACTTTTGTTGAGTGCATATATGTTTAAGATAGATATTTCTTGTTGGTGGAGTGAACCTTTTATCATTATGTAGTGGTCCTCTGTATCTTTTTAAATTTTTGATAGCCTAAATGATATTTTGTCTGAAATTAGGATCGTGACTCCTCCTTTCTTTTGTGTTCCATTCACCTGAAAATTTGTTTCCCATCCTCTTACTTTGAGTCTGTGTATGTCCTTTCTAGTGAGATGGATCTCTTGAAGGCAGTATATGGTTGCCTGGTGATATTTTATCCATTTTGCCATTCTATGTCTTTTCAGTGGTGCATTTAGTCCATTCACATTCAGGCTAATTATTGAAATGTGAGAGTTCATCCCTATCATAGAGTTCTTATAAAGTTGTCGTTCTTCCACTTGGTTTTTTTTTGTCTTTCTTTTGGTTTTGGGGTTGGTTCATGTGTATTTTATTCTTTTTCCTGTACTCTTGTGAAGAATGTTGTTCTTTTTTCCTTTTCTTCTGTGTTTAGTACTTTCTTAAGTGTTTCATGTAGAGGTGGTTTGGTGGCAGCATAAGTTCTTAGGGATTGGATATCTGGGAAAGATTTTAATTCTCCCTCGCTGATGAAGCTTAGCTTGGCCGGGTAGGTTATTCTTGGTTGAAATTGTTTATCTTTTAGGACTTTGAAAATAGGGCTCTAAGCTCTCCAGCCTGCAGGGTTTCTGTAGATATATCTGCTGCTATTCTAATTGGTCTTCCATGGTATGTGATCTGGCCTTTATCTCTTGCTGCCTTTCGGATTTTTTCTTTTATGTCTACTTTGTTTAGGCAAATTATTATGTGTCTAGGAGTTGGTCTTCTCATTTGTTGTCTTGCAGGGGTTCTCTTAATCTCTTGTGTTTGAATTTTTGCGTCACTGATTAGATAAGGGAAGTTTTCTTGAATGATCTCATGGAAAGTTTGTTCCAGTGTGGTCTCTATCTCTCTTTCTGCCTCAGGAAGGCCAATTACTCTTAGGTTCAGTCTCTTGAAGTAATCACTCATCTCTTGAAGGCTTTGTTCTGTCTTTTTGAGCTTATTTTCTGTGTTTTTAAGAGTTTGAGTTAGTTCTATATTTTGGTTCTCAAGCTCTGAAATTCTTTCTTCTGCTTGGGTAATTCTGCTTTCCATGCTTATCAGTTTATTATTTATTTCATTCACAGTATTCTTTATTACTGTTATCTCAGTTGTCAGCTCCTTCCTAGTTTCTTCTTGTGTCTCTCAATTCTTTTTGATCTCTCCATTAATGTCTTGATATCTAGGTTTGTAGTTTGAGACCCTTCATTCTGGGGGCTCTTCATTGTTTGCATTCCGAAGTCAGTTTTCTCAGTGCCTGCCCTCCCAGGTGTCTGGAAGAGACCCATGCTCTTCTTTTGGTTTTCTTCATTTGTGTAGATTTTCCTCTCTCTCCCCCTTTCCCTCCCTTTCTTTAATTCTGTTTTTGAGGGAAGGTGGGATTGCTTTTGTTTCACTTCTGCAATATCCTGTTCTTTCTTATGAGGGTCTCCTGGCTTTGTTAACTTTTGAGGTTGGAGTGTGGGCTGAGGGCTGTACTTTTTGCAGTTTTGAGGTTTAATTGAGGGGGAAGCTGTGGTTCAGAATGTATATGCTGATCCTAGTATCCACCAACAGGTGTATGAGCACACTGGAACCTATTTCCCTCTGCCTTACCATCTGTCCGTGCAGCAGTATATAGGCTTCGTCCCTTAGGAACCGAGGTAGAGGTTGTTGATAGGTGAGCAGGGCAATGGAAATCTCTGCCTGGAGAACGACCAAGGCAGTTTCACTTTCACAGATCTCTTTCTCTCCGTTTGTCTGGGTCCCCAAGCTTGGGGTCACATGCTGAGTGCCTCAACCAGGGTGGGCCCAGAGCCCTAGAACTCCAAAACTCCAAAGGGCAGGTGGTGAGCGGCAAGAGTGGCCCTGGGCCCCCCACAGGGTACTTCAGCCAGGAATGGTACTGGTGTCTCTGAGGGGTGGGCAGTGACCTGTGGCTTGGTGCTCGGTGCTGGGTGAGAGACAATGTAGCCAGGGAGGGAGCTGAGACCCGAGACTCCCACGCAGGTGGGAGTCACGTATGGTGGAACCAGCAGCAACCAAGGGCCACAATATCTGGCCCTGCATAGGACTGAAGGTCCCTGGGCCTCGGACCAGTGCAGCTGGTGGTGGGCGGGGGGATGGGGAAGAAAAGTAATAGTCTTTTTGGGAACTCACGTTTGAAGAATCTCACAAGTCTACCTATGCCATCGTCATCTTACTGGAACCCATCAGGTCTATTTCAATAACTTGTAAATAGTATCTAAAACAGTGGTCTTCAACCTTCTTGGCATTAAGGATCAGCTTCATGGAAGACAATTTTTCCACAGACTGGGGGTGGGGAAGTGGAATGGTTTCAGGATATTTCAAGTACATTACATTTACTGTACACTTTATTTCTAGTATTATTACATTGTAATATATGATGAAATAATCATACAACTCACCATAATGCAGATCAGTGAAAGACCTGAGCTTGTCTTCCTGCAAGTAGATGGTCCTGTCTGTGGTTGACAGGAGATAGTAGCACCTGAAGTGTGTTGCTTATTTCCAGTTTACTCCTTAATCTCATTTTGGTTGCTGTCACTACAGAAAACACTGTCTCACAAAGATAGAATGTTGGAAATGGAAGCAGACTCTTCAGTGCTTTTGTGGCAATCTCAGATATTCCACCTTTACTTTAATCCAGAACATATGGAGATTTGAAGTTTTCTCAAGCATACTTTTCAGGCTTCGGTCATTTGAGATCTCAGGCAGTTGATCTTCTTTTAGCACGGACAAAATCAATTCACTTGACTTATTTACAAATGGATCATGGATTCATTCCTTCCCAGTTTGAGGGTCTTTTGTGGTTGGGAAGTAATGCTCAAACTCTTTTGAAAGCTGAGATAGGTGATCATGTACCAGCTGGGAGAAAGAAGGCCCTGGCTCAGTTTCTCTCAAAATCTCTACTAGTGTTTGAAACATATCAAAAATCCCAATGTTCACTAGTTTCCCCTCATAATTCCAGTTTGAATTTGAATGTAGCCACTTTATTTGCCGACTTGAACGCAATTGTTGTTCTTCGCCGAAATGACAGATTGAGTTCATTGTGCAAGTTGAATATGTCACATAAGTAAGCAAGTTTTGTGACCTATTCTGTGTCACTGAAATGTGCTGCCAGTGGTGACTGTTTTTCTAAAAAAAAAAATCTCTGGAATGGCATATAACTCAAAAACTTCAGCCAGTGATCTACCTTTAGAAAGTTACCTCACTTCTGTGTATAAGAGAAGATGTGTGTGCTCTGTGTCCAATTCCTTACAGAACTATGCAAACAGATGTGTGTTAGGGGCAAGTACTTTAATGAGGTTAATAATTTTGATCACATTCTGCAAAACGTTGTTAAGTTCAGGTGACATTTTTCAGCTAGTCAGCATTTCTCTGTGGATGACACACTGAGCATACATTCAGAAGCAACCTCCTTGATCTAAGTAGTGAAACCAGAAAGCTGTCCAGTCATGGCAGCTTGTACTGGTCTGTGACCAGGGAGCTGGGGACCCCTGATCTAAAAGACACATTCTTATTTACTCTAGCTATTTAGTATACCAGCTCCTATCTTCAGTTTCTATTTTATCTATGGTACTAATATATTTCAGGAATCCACCATATCTACATTCTCTTTCAAAATGGCTCCTAGTATTCAATTAGTCACCAAATGTTACCTGTTTATTCAATCTCTTTGATGAAATCTTTCAGAAAGTGATGAAACTTACCTAAGGTGAAAGTAATTGAGCAGCCAGAGCTATTCCTTAAATAGATTGAGGAGAAAGGGTGCTACATAAGTGAAAGAATAAATATGTATGTTAAAGCAATGCAATAATTATTAGTCTGAGTTAAGGGTTGTACAACTTCCAGAATTGCAAGATAGAAAAAAAACTTAAATTGCAAAACAAATTATAAGAGAGATAAATTTGGAAAATACTGGTAAAACTGATTACAATGCTGTGAAATATCTTAATTAAAATCTACAATCAGTTAGAGGTTAGAGGTGTGCTGTGGTTTGAATGAGCTTTCCATGTGTTAAAATCTTAATCTCCAATATAGCAATGGTGGGAGTTGGAGCCTAATAAGAGTTTATTAGGTCACGAGGGCTCTTCTGTTGTAAATAGATTAATGTCATTATCATGGGATTGGATTAGTTATTTCCAGAGTGGGCTTTAATAAAAGCGAGTTTGGCTCCCTCTTGCTCCTTTACTCTCATGGTTTCTTGCCCTTCTGCCTCTCACCATGGAATTACACAGCACAAAGGCCCTCACTGGATGCGGGCATCATATTCTTGGCCTCCCCAGCTTCCAGAACTGTGAGCCAAACGAACTTCTATTGTTTAAATAAATGACCCAGTCTCAGATATTCTGTTACAGCAAATAAAGTTACTAAAACAGAGGTTCAAATAAAGTTAATTTCAGGGTGCAATTAGAGCTGAGTAATATTTAGGTTTATGACCAAATACCCTGAGTAGGAAAAAAGAATACATATTGGCTGAATTGAAATGATGAATCTTCAACATCTTTGTGAGGCATTCAGGAGTAAAGACTAAGTATTACTCTGTTCTAACTTTCCTCAGAGGATAGACTCAAATGATAGAAACTATATGCTTTTAGCCGACCAAGCTTCCTCAAGGACATAAATTTTCTCCTTACCATTCACCCCTAACATTCTGATTATGGATAGCTTGATATTTGGGAAATTGTTAATTCTGGTTTCCCTTTGGCAATGAATTGCCCACCATAACAAACAGGCCTCAGATATTTTGGCAGTTTTGTGAATGTCAGGTTATTCTGCCAAAAAGCAGTGATTTCAGTGATTAGAAAACAAACAGAAGCTAGTTATGCTTATCCCTGAAAAGTTGGCTACTAGGAGAAAATAATTCTGAGCTCAAATCTCAGCAAAGGTGCTCAAATTTGTTGACAACCTTTTTTATAGATAGAAGAGTCCTCTTCCTCTATTCTCAAGTCCACCTTTCACAAAAAGCTTACTCTGAAACAAACACAGTTACATTCTTCCACCCTAAATGGCAGAATATGAAAGCTTTTTAGTTCTAACAAATAATGAGATTTTTCAACGAAGAAGATATTCAAGGCAATAAAATTCAGGCCTGAAATATCATACCTAAGACATAGACTTGTGGGCTTGCACATTTCCAACAGCTTCGTATAAAGGAAGTTGGTCCACTTGCACTATTCCTAAACATTTCCATATCTTAAACACTGATTTTTTTCCGAGTAAAAAATATTTTTAACAGTATTGTGCAAATTGGCCAACCCTAAAATAATTGTTTTATTTAAGATACTTCACCTGCTAATTAGCTAGCCCCAAGTGTTGCTTCAGATACAGACACTTCATATGCTAATTATCACCCCTACGATTTTAATTAGAAATAACTTTCTAAGTCATATTCACCACATTTCTTATGTAGTCTTGAAATATTTTAAATTCCTTCCCAGATAATATAACTCAGCAACTCTTGCAGGCCTATATATGTATAAATATCACTAAAGTCTTTCCATATCATTCTTCATATCTGCCATCAAGTATCTGAGTACCAAATTTTATGTTATCCTTACTTTCAAGGTTTTCCTACTCTATTATAAAATTTTAATATGTTAAAAGTTAGCTTTCATTGGAAATTAATTTCTCAGAGTAAGTTAACTGAACCTCTTGGTTTGTGGCTATTTGTACAAAGGCAAATGGAGCAGAAATTTGAGTAATTTTTCTATCAGTTTAGTAAATATTGACAGCCACTCTGGAGCACCCATACAGCTTACTTTTTACTTAAATAGTGCAGATAATTGTCACAAATCTAAAAAAAAAAATTGTCCCTGAAGTTGTTCTCCATATGACATAAAACTGGATTCTATGAAATGGAAAATTTGAGTTTATACAGATACTAGTGCAAGAGTACTAGTTCTGTAAGTATCAGATAGACTTACTTATAAAGTGCTTTTTTCCTGTAAAACAGCTATGAGGCATTAACCTTGAGAAAAACAACACTAAAGACTCTATAGCTTTCAATGAAGGACCAAAAATTGAAATTTTCATTTCCACCATCAACACATTATTGACAATTCCACATTAACAAACAAGCTTAATCTTAGATACCTATGTCCTGCTACTAAAAAGATAAAATTACTAGAACCATGGCATTTCTAGTTATTTTGGAATAACTTTAAAATAAGCAGAGACTTTTATATTCCAAATGTTCAATTTTTAAAATATAAGAAAAAGCACTTGAAAGCAAACATTTATATTTTCATTTCTAGTTCTTCCAAACTCTATTTATTTTCTCTTCTTTCTTGTCTGCATACTATTTGCTCAAAATCTAAAAATTATTCCAAGAGGTATAATATATTTTATCTTATTTAAAATTGATTAGTATTAATTGATAGCACCATTACTTATAAAATTATCTGAGTTGGCTTTAACATTATAGCATATGTGACAATCAAATACCATTTATTGATAAAAATTTAATTTTTCTGAGAGGTTAGGGTTGATTTTGTTGCAATCGAGCCCTAAATTTTATATTAATCTTCTTAGACTCAAATGGGAAAAGTTATATGATTATGTAGTTTTTATTGTCTAATGAAAGGAACCAAAAGTATTTCTCTGCAGAGGCAAATGATACTGGCATTAAGTTATTGTATGAATGCTTTGATGAGCATGGCATAGACTAAGAAAAATGGCATTAACCCCCATTTTAGCTTTGTCTTGATCCATTTTGTGCTGCTATAACAGAATCCCATAGACTGGGTAATTTATAAACAATGGAATTGTATTTGACTCATGGTTCTGGAGACCGGAGAGCCCAAGAATATGGCACTGAAATCTGGTGAAAGTCTTCATACAGCATTATTGCATGGCAAAAGGTGGAAAGGCAAGGAAAACAAGAGTGAGAGAGCAAGAGAGGGTCAAACTCACTTTTATAACAACTCATTATCTCAGTAACTAACCCATACTTGTGGTAATGATATTAACATATTCATGAGTGCAGAGCCATCATGGCCTTATCACTTTTTAAAGGTCTTACCTCTCTATACCTAACCCTGAATTGTACCCCACATCTTTAAAATGAAGGGGAAAAAAAGGTCTTACCTCTCAACAATGTTGTATTGGAGATTAAGTTTGCAACACCATGTGAACTTTGGGGTCACATTTAAACCATGGCAGATATTATAGAGTGCATAAAATTTTTTATGTGGCTATTTCTTGTAAAAACTCAAAAGCAATATGTAATAGTACAAGAGATAGTTGTGATCCAGTAAAAGTATTGTTGCTAAAAAAAAAAAAAAATTTAATTTTAAGTGGAAGAATTTCTAGTTCCAGCTGCAGCATTGCTGCCCAGTCCCAGCAGTCTCACACAAATGTCCACCTCCACTTTAGCATTGCCAAGGCAGCCAAGAAGACACAGAATGAAAGTTTTGAAGTTGTCTTCATCAAAGGCTTTTGTACTTGAATTGTTTAAGATACATTTAATCATAAATAGAAGCAAACTACTGTATAAGAATTTGCAACAAAAAACAACTACTGTGTTTCAGGCAATCTTGATGGAGATGTTCTGCTTTGTCTCTCAGAAGAAAATATCAGGCATGAAAATGATATGCCTTCAGATTTCTATCTGACATGTAAGAAGCTTGGGAGACTTCACTCCATTTTAACAAGTAAAATGCTGAACAAACAAGTATCAGCAACTCTTAGATCTGTCAGAGCAGTGAAATCATAGGGCAAACTGCTATCCCCAAAATTGGAGAAACAGAAAAATGGAGACCAAGAATCACAACTTACTGAACAGAAAATCTTCAGTAGAGACTTCTATAAGGTAGGAAAATCTAAACTACAATTGACAAATTGCTGGAGGCTCAGTGTAGACAAACCTAAGAGATAAAAACTTCATCAGGACATAGTCATGGGGGGGCCCTCATACTTTGGTGAGTTTTACCTCCAGAAATTCTACCAGGTCTTCACAGAGAAAATCAAAGAAAAATCCTCTCCTGTTTCCAGCAGGTGGAGAGAAATATCTAGTGCTTTTAATAAAGCCTACTATTGGGAGAAATTATTTAGCCAGAGTTTAACCTGCTAGGGTTTTAACAGAGTTTAAGTAAGTTGTTGGATGGTAAATACCCAACTCCAGCCTCCTCTAGCTCTCCAACTGAGGGAAGGAAAATATACAACTTCAGACCCTTTTGGCCACCCTATCCTACCTAAGCATGGAAAAACTGAGAAGCACTAGTGAAGTTTCACAGCCCAGGGCCACACTGGAAGACTGAGACCTAACCAAAGTACTATAAAACAATTTGTTTCCTCTTATATCTTACAAATACATTACTAAAGGCCTATTTAAAGTAATTAATTTTACCCAGTACATCAAACCCACCTTGCAACAAAAAACTACAAAGCATACTAAGCAGAAAAGAAAAAAACACAGTTTGAGGAAATAGAGAAAACATCAAAACCTGACTCAGATATAGCAGTGATGATGAAATTATCAGTCCAGAAATTTAAATTATGATTAGTATGTTAAAGTCTTTAATGCAACAAGCAGAAAACATGCAAGAACAGATAGATAGTATAAGCAGAGAGGTGGAAATTCTAAGAAAAAATTTAAAAATGCTAGAGATCAAAGATATTGTAACAAATAAATAGTGCTTTTGATGGGTTCAATAGTAAACAGGACACAGCTGAGAAAAGATGCTCAGGGACTGAGTATATGACAATAGAAAGCCCTAAAACTGAAAAATTAAGTAAAACAAAATATTGCAAAACAGTACATAGTATCCAAGAACTATGGGAAACTATAAAAGAAGTAGCATGCACGTAATGGGAATACCAGAAGGAGAAGAAAGAGAGAAAGAAACAGAAGCAATATTTGAGGCAATAGTAATGAGGAATTTTCCCAAATCAATGTTAGACATCAAATGACAGATCCAGGAAGCTCACAGAGCACCAATCAAAATCAAATGGTGAAAATCATTATACATATTAAAATCAAAACTTTAGAAAAACCAAAGTTTAAAAAAAATCTTGTAAGAAACCAGAAGAAAAAACACATATTTATAGTGAAGCAAAGATAAGAATTGCATCTGACTTCTCCTCACAAACCATGCAAGTTAAAAGAGAATGAAGTGGAATATTCAAAATTTTGAGAGAGAGAAAAAAAATCAACCTAGAATCTTGTATCCTGTACAATTATTCTTCAAAAGTTAACTAGAGATAAAGACTTCTCAGATAAACAAAACTTGAGAGTATTTGTTGCCAGTAAACTTGCCTTGCAAAAAATATTAAAAGTTTTTCAGAGAAGAAAAATAATATAGTTTCAAAACTCAAAGCTACCTAAAGAAAGAAAGAGCATCAGAGAATGAATAAATGATGGTCATGAACTTTTTCAATTCTTAATTTACCCAATAGATAAGTGTTTGTTTAAAATAATAATAGTATGAATAGCCAAAACAATTCTTAGCAAAAGAAACAAAGCAAGAGGTATCACACTTCCAGACTTCAAACTTTATTATAAGCCTACAGTAATCAAAACAGCCTGGTATTGGTATGAGAACAGACATGTAGGCCAATGGAACAGGATAGAGATTCCGGAAGCAAAGTCTCAGTTTCTCAACCAACTCATCTTTGACAAAGCCTCCAACAATAACCATTGTGGGGAGGAGAACCTATTCAGTAAATGGACTTAGGAAAACTGACTGATCATATGCAGAAGATTGAAATAGGACCCCTACCTATCACCATACACAAAAATTAACTTTAAATGAATCAAAGACCTAAACATAAAACCTCAAACTATAAGAATCTTTGAAAACACAGGAGACACACTCATGGAAATTGGAATTGGCAACCAATTCCCTATCAGAACCACAAGTGCCCATACCATAAGAAATAAGATAGACAAGTGGGAGCTCATCAAGCTGATGAGCTTCTGCAAAGCAAAAGAAACCATCAAGAGAGCAGGAAGACAGCCCACAGAATGGGAAAAAAATATTTCCCAACTGTATATCTGACAAAGGCCTAACATCTAGAATATACAAGAAACTAAAACATGCTGAAAGAAAAAGAAAAAAAGCAGCCCCATTAAGAAGTGGGCAAAAGACATGAATAGACACTTCTCAAAAGAAGATATATGGGCAGCCAACAGACACATTAAAAAGTGCTCAGTCTCCCTCATCATCAAAGAAATGCAAATCAAAACCACATTGAAATACCACCTAACCCCAGTAAGAATGGCGATCATCAATAAAACAAATGACAACAGATACTGGTGAGGATGTGGAGAAAAAAGGAATACTTCTACACTGCTGATGGGAATGCAAACTAATGCAACCTCTTTGGAAGACAGTGTGGTGATTTCTGAAAGAACTAGAAATTGACCTTCCATATGACCCAGCAATCCCCCTATTGGGAATATACCCAGATGAACTCAAATCACTCTACAAAAATGATACCTGCACACACATGTTTGTTGCAGCTCTATTCACAATAGAAAACAAAACAAAAGAAAACATGGAACCAACCGTGCTGCTCATCAAAGCTGGACTGGATAAAAAAAATGTGGTACATATACACAATGGAATATTACGCAGCTATAAGAAGGACAAACATATGAACTTTGCAGCAACTTGGATGGGTTTAGAGTCGATCATACTCAGTGATCTATCATGGAAACAAAGAACAGGGTACCATATGTTCTCACAAATAAGCGAACCTTGAATAATTATCATAATACTGTAAGAAAGGAATTGGCAGTAGTGGGAAACTGCCAGGGGAGAGGGGTTGGAATTGGCAGTTGAGAGAAATTGCTAGGGGAGGGATGGGCACACCTCATCAACAAGGGTACCTGCATAATCCTAACCCTGAATTGTACCCCACATCTTTAAGATAAAATTTTTAAAAATAAAATAAAATAAAAATAATAACAATAATATATTTATGTCTATACATATTTATATATTTATGTGTGTCTATATATAAGTAAATTAAATGAAAAAAAATGATAAAAGGAACAGTAGGGAGAAATTAGACATATTTTGTTATTATAACTAGCTGTTAAGTAGGATAGTGTTATTTGAATGTGAACTTGGATAGGTTGTAAATATATATTGCAAATGCTAGGATAAACCACTAAAACAAATAAAAAGGGACAATTAAGAAAGGCGAGAAAAATAGAATAATATAAAATGTTCAATTAAACCACAAAAGCAGAAAAAATATGGAAGATAAAAGTAGGTACAAAAAACAGGGGCAACAAATAGAATATAATAACAAATATGATATGTATTAATCCAGAATTATCAATAGTTATCTTAACTGCCAATGGTTTAAATTCCTCAATTAAAAGAGAGAGGTTGTCAGAGTGCATCAAAAATAAAATCCAACTATATCTTGCCTATAAGAAACCCACTTTAGATATTAAAGGCACATACAGATTAAAAGTAAATGAGGGAGAAATGTACACTTTGCTAACACTGATCAAAAGAAATTGGGAGGAGCTATTTTAATTTCAGACACAAAGACTTTATGGCAAGAAACATTTTCAGGGATAAAGTGGGGTATCACATAATGATAAAGGAGTTGGTACTCTAAAAATATAACAATCCTTAATGTGTATGTGCCTAACAACAGCATCAAAATATATGAGGCGAAACTTGATAGAACTGCATGGAGAAGTAGATAAAGGCACTGTTATAGTTGAAGACTTTAACACCTCTCTATAAGCAATGTACAGATCCAGCAGGCAAAAATCGTTAAATACATAGTTGAACTGAGCAATACCATCAACTGGATATACTTGACATCTTTAGACTGCTTAATCTAACACCAGCATAATACACATTCCTTTCAAGCTCATATGAAATATTCCCCAAACTAGATACCATATTCTGGGGAATAAAACACTCTTAAAAAATCTAAAAGACTAGAAATCATATAATGGCTGCTCTCAGGGCAAAATGGAACTACATTTAGAATCAGTAACCAAAAGAAAGCTGGGAAATTTCAAAATACTAGGCAATTAAACAGCACACTCTGAAATAACACATGAGTCAAAGAAGAAATCTCAAGAGAAATTTCAAAATATTTTGAACTGAATAGAAATGAAAATACAACTTATCAAACTGTATGGAATGCCATGAACACAGTACTTAGAGAAATATGTTATAAAATTGAATGTATATATTAGAAAAGAAGAAAGGTCTAAAATCAATCATATATGTTTCCACTTTAGGAAAATAGAAAACGAAGAGCAAATTAAATCTAAAGTAAGCAGAAGAAAAGAAGTTAAAAAAAAAGAGCTATAATTAATGATTTTGAAAATAGGAAATCAATAGAGAAAATCAACAAAACCAAAAACTGGTTCTTTGAAAGGATCAATAATATAATAAGCCTTTAGTTAGGCTAAGAAATAAAAAAGAGAAAAGATAGAAATCATTAATATCAGAAATGAAAGAGAAGGACATCAAAGGATAATATTACGAACAACTCTATGCCTCAAAATTTGATGACCTAGATGAAAAGGGACAATTTATTGGAATACAATCTGCCAAAACTCATACACACACAAAGAAACAATCTGAATAGGTTTATATCTCTTAAATAAATTAAATCAATAATTAATAACCATCAAAAACAGATAGCATCAGGCTTAGATGGGTTTACTAATGAATTATACAAAACATTTCTAAATGTATATTAATTCTCTATAATCTATCCCAGAAGATAAAACCAGAGAAAATATTTCCTAACTTATTCTATGATGTCAGCATTAATATGAAACAAAAATCAGACAAAGACATTACAAGAAAAGAAAACTAAAAACCAACATCTCTCATGAACACAGATGAAAAATATGAAACAAAATACTGGCAAGTCATATCCAATAATATATAAAAAGACTTATACACCACAACCAAGTGGGATTTGTCCCAGGTATACAAGATAGGTTTGACAGTTAAAATTAATTAATGTAATCCATCACATCAACAGGCTAAAAAAATACTAATAATCATATCACTAGATGTAGAAAAGGCATTTGACAAAATCAAACACCCATTCATGACAAAAAAAAATACTCTGAAAATTAGGAACTTTATAGGAAACATCTATAAGAAACCTACAGCTGACACCAAACTTAATGGTGAAAAACTCGAAGATTTTTCACTAAGATCAGGAACAAGACACATATAATTCCTCTTACCACTGTTTTTGAACATCATACCCAAAGTTATAATAATGCAATAAGACAAGAAAAGGAAACAAAGCATATGCTGATTGGGAAAGAAGAAATAAAATTGTTTTTGCTCACAGATGACATGATCATCTATGTAGAAAATTTGATTCAACCACAAGTAAATCCTGGAACTAATAAACAATTTTAGCAATGTTGCAGCACATAAGATTCACATACAAAAGTAAATCACTTTCCTGAATACCAACAACAAGCAAGTGGAATTCAAATTTAAAGCACATTACCATTTACATTAGCATCCTTCAATTTGGGTATAAATTGTCTACCCCAAATATTATACCCCATTTAAATATAAATGTAACAAAATGGGTACAAGATCTATTTGAGAAAAACTACAAAACTCTCATGAAAGATATGAAAGAATTTTAAAAATGGAAAGCTATTCCATGTTCATAAATAGGAGCTTTCAATATTGTCAAGCTGTCAGTTTTGTCCATCTTAATCTACAGGTTAAATCCACCACATTCAAAATCACAGCAATATATCATGTGAATATTGAAAAACTTATTATAAACTATATATGGAAAAGTCCTATGCTCTGATAACCTTTCCATATAAACCTTAGAATAGCCAAAACAATACTAAGGAAGAAAAACAAAGTTGAGGATTAACATTACCCAACTTCAAGACTTACTATGACGGTACAGTAACAAAGACAGTGTGATCTTGGTGAAAGAATGAAAAAATAGATCAAAAGAACAAAATAAAGAACCCAGAAATAGATCCACATAAATATAATCATCTGATATTTGACAAAGAAGCAAAGGCAATATGATTGAGAAAAGATAGTCTTTTCAACAAGCGGTGGTAGAACAGTTAGACAACCAGAGAGAGAGAGAGAGAGAGAGAGAGAGGATTTAAACAAAGACTTTATATCCTTCACAAAAATTAACTCAAATGGATCATAGACTTAAATGTAAAATGCAAATCCATAAAATACCCAGAATATAACGTTGGAGAGAAACTAGAAGAACTTGGGTATGGTGACAACATATTATATAGCAACACCAAAGGCACACTTCATGAATAAAAAAAATATGCTAGACTTGATTAAAATTCAAAACATATTCTCTGCAAAAGACTATGTCAAGATAATGAATAGACAAACTACAGATGGGAAGAAAATATTTTCTTTTTTTATTTTTTTGAGTTGGAGTCTCACTTTGTCACCCAGACTGGAGTGCAGGGGCATGCTACCAGCCACTGCAGCCTTGACCCGCTGGGGTCTGGCAATCCTTCCGCCTCAGCCTTTCAAGTAGCCGGAACTACAGGCGCGCACTACCATGCCCGGCTAATTTTTTATTTATTGTAGAGATGAGGTCTCGCCAAGTTGCCCAGGCGGGTCTCGAACCCGCCGGCTCAGGCAATTCACTCACCTTGGCCTCCTAAAGCACTGGGATTACAGGCTGAGCCACCAAGCCCGGCCAGAAAATATTTTCAACAGATACATCTGATAAAGGAGTTATCCAAAAATATATAAAGAGCTATTAAAACTCAACAATAAGAAAATTAAATAATTTAGTAAAAAATGGGTTAATGACCTAAACATATAACTCACTAAAGAGGACATACCAATGACAAACAAGAATGTAAAAAAAATCAACCTCATATGTCACCAAGTTACAAGATATCACTACACATCTATTAGAATGACCAAAATTCAAAACACTGACAACACTAAATGCTAGTAAGAACATGGAGAATAGGAACCCTCCTTCATTGGTGATGGGAATGTAAAATGATACAGTCACTTTGGAAGACAATTTGGCAGTTTCTTACAAAAGTGAACATACCTTTACTAGGATCTGGTAAACTCACTCCTTGTTTTAACTGAATGAATTATAAACTTATGTTCATACAAAACCCTGCACAGTGATGTTTACAGAATCTTTATTCATAATTGTCATAACTTGAAATCAACCAAAATGTCCTACAGTAGGTGAGTGGATTAATGTACTGTGGTATATACAGTAGGGGAGTGGATTAATGAACTGTGGTACATCAAGACAATAATATTCAGCTCTTAAAAACAAATGAGCTATCAAACCATGAAAAGACATAAAAAAACTTAAATGCATATTATTAAGTGAAAGAAGCCAGTCCACAAATGCTACACACTGTATGATTCTGATTCTATGACTTTCAGGAAAAGGCAAAACTATGGGACTAAAAATATCAGTAGTCGCCAGGAGTTAGTGGAGTGGAAGGGATGAGTAGGCGGAGCAAAGAGAATTTTTAGGGCAGTGAAATTACAATGGTGGATGCATGTCATTATATATTACATATTTTATATTTTTCAAAATCCATCACCAATTTTGAACTCTAAGTTAAGTAATGGACTTTAGTATTAATAATGTGTCAATGTAGGTTCACCAATTGTGACAATTGCACTACTTTGGTGTGGGATGTTGATTATGGGAAAGATTGTGAGTGTGTGGTGACAGGGAGTATATGGAAACTTTTCGTACCTAATGATCAATTTTACTGTAAACTTAAATTACTCTAAAAATAAAGTTGATTAATTTTTAAATATTAAGAGAAGATAATGCTAACAAATGCTTTAATAATGATCCCAGAATAGTAGACTAGTAACCTTACAAAAAATGATATGTCTCAAAGTAACAATGGGGTTTCTTTTTATGCTCCACCAACCACTGAATTAGGCTAGTATTGCAGTGCTTTCAGAACATACAAGGTATTTCTCTTTTCTTTTAGAAGGCTAAGTACAGTTCACTTCCCAGGTCTGAGATTTAAACATATTTGTAATGATTTTTGTTTAAATATTTGAAAGGGAGATTCTCTGGGAACTACTTTGTATAAAACTATTTCAACATATCCTTTAATAAACTCAAACTCTTAAAAGTGACTTAGATTCAAATCTATGTTATGCTACTTGCTAGCCATGAAAATTTAGACAAACAGAAATGATAAAAATGCCTCTCTCATGAGATCATCATGAGAATTAAAAAGGACTATATTATAATATATATATATATATATATATATATATATAGGCATGAAATCACAAAAGTACAATGTCTACCACATATTAAACATCTAAATGTTAATTTATACAAATAGTAATAATAATTTAAGATTGTAGACATTGTATGACCACATAGATTTCATACTATATCTTTGAGCTATTCATAATATTCACTTATGATCAAAAATTCAGTATGAAATATTGGCCAATAGAGGATATTGTCTTATAATAGGTTTTAACTGGAGAAAAATGAACCTCTTTTTGTTCTAAGATAATAGTGGGAATTATAAGATTGCATTCCTCAGAGATTTACTTTATAGCAAGCTGTTCTCTTGTATCCAATAATATTTCCTTGATCTGTATTATAGTTCTCTGCTATTGTATTACAGACCACTACAAAACTTAGCACCTTGAAACAACAAACATTTATTATATTATTATTGCTGTTAAAAATCCATGAATTGGTTAGTTGGGTGGTTTTGGTTCAGGTTGTTTCATGAAGTTGAAGTCAAGATGTCACCTAGGGCTATAGAATCTAAAGTCTTCACGGAAGACTAAAGGTTCTACTTTCAAGCTCACTCATGTAGCTTTCAGAAAGAGGCTTTAATTAATGAGCATATGGGCTGCTCTATGCTTATGGTATGGCTGCTCCAGGAATAAATGATCCAAAAAAAAAAAAAAAAAAGAAAAGAAAATCCAACTGAGTGAGAACATATCCAAAATGGAAGCCAAAGCCATTTATAACACTTCTGCCATATGCCGTTGGCTACATAGGCCAACTTTGTGGGAAGAGTCCTTCACACGGTTAAGAAAGCCAGGAGATGAGTATCAATGGGGGTCATCTTAGAAAGTGTTCCACCATAATCAGTGACTATGAGTTAAGATACATTTACTCCTAGATTTTTTCATCACCTATTCTCATTTTCTCCTAACTTTTTAATCACATTATAATAATATCTAGACTAATATATACTTTATATGTCATATTTCTGTTACTACAAGATCTTAACCATAAAACAAACTGCAACTTGCTCAGAGGCTCAAGTATATACAAGTGTATGCAGTTTTCTTTCTCAAATAAGATAAACTGTGTTTAAGATTCTCTGTGTGCTCAGCCTGCAGTCCCAGCACTTTGGGAGACCAAGGCGAGTGGATGCTTGAGCCCGTAGGTTCGAGACCAGCCCCGGCAATGTGGTGAGACCTCATCTTTACAATAACAATAAAATATTATCCAGGCGTGGTAGCGCGTCTCTAGTTCCAACTACTTGCAAGACTGAGGTGAAAGGATCGCCGGAGCCCAGCAGGTTAACATGGAGTGGCTGTGAGTGTGCCACGGCACTCCGGCCTGGGTGACAGAGACTCCAACTCAAAAAAAAAAATTCTCTATGGAGAACTCACAGATAATTGCTGAGTTCTTATTCTCGTATTGACTAATAAATATCTAACATTTAAAAACTGTTATTCTCATTACTAGATCACTGCTATGACCAAGAGGAAACTGACACCTTGCCTTCCATAATAAGATTCTGTTTGTGGTTTCACAAATTAATAAACAAATTTAGCTTTGAGATAGCAATTTTGTGCCTGATGCATGTGTACATGTGGTGTATCTACATATGTATGTATTTACCACTATAATTACTACATTTAAATATTTTCACTGAATTTTATCTTCAGGATATTTTTAGTGCCAACCACAGTGCCCAGCACATACTAAAAACACATTTAATAATGTTGCACTGAATCTAGTGGAAGGTGATAGTGATGTTAATATCTACCAAGAAATAAAGAAATACGTATTTTACGCCCACTGGAGGCAACATGAAATAATTCAGTGGTTCACAGACTTTTATATATGTCAGAATCTGTTTAAGAGCTTGTTTAGAATTCGTATTTCTAGGCTTCAAGCCTAGGGATATGCTTTGATGTTTTGGACGGAGCCATGTGATCTGTATTTTTGACAAGCACCTTCATGTGCTTTTGATGGAGGTGGTAGGTACTATTTAATACTTTAATTGGATAGGTATCTAAGTATAGCTCAGATGTCACCAGGTTCTTTTTAGCAATCAGATAAAATGACTAAAGATTCCATCTTCTACTGTGAAATGTTGTCACCACATCCAGGCCTCTTTCCGAGTTTCTTAAATATGATACCTAAAGCACAAGCAATCAAATAAGAAAATATATAAATTGGACTTCATCAAATCTTAAAATGATCATACTTCAAGGGGCGCCATGAGAAAAATAAAATAATCCACAGAATGGAATAAAATATTTGCAAATTATATAGTTGATAATGGTTACAATCCACAATTTGTAAAAATTCTCACAACTCAATAATAAAAAGACAAATACCCCAATTAAAAATAAGCAAAATATCTTAATAGACATGTTTCCAAAGAAAATATACATGTGGTGAGTAAGCACATGGAAAAGGTGCTCAACATTAGTCATTAGGGAAATGCAAATCAAAACCATCATGAGATACCACTTCATACCCACTATAATGGTTATAATTTTAAAAAGAAAGACAATAACAAATATGAGGATGTGGAGAAATTGAAACCCTCGTATATTACTGGTAGTAATATAAGATGTCGCATCACTTTGAAAAACAGCTTTTCACTTCCTCAATAAATTAAACATGCAATTACCATACAACACAGCAATCCCATTCCTAAATATATACCCAAATAATTTAAAACAGGTGTTCAAACAGAAACTTGTAAGCAAATGTTCATAGCAACACTATTCCTAACAGCCAAAAGGCAGAAATAGCCAAATGTCTATAAACAGATGAATGCATAAACAAATGTAGTATATTCATACAATGGAATATTACTAAGCCATAAAAAGGAATGAAGTACTGATTCACACTATAACATGAATAAACTTTGAAAACATTATACTATGCAAAAAAAAAAAAACAGACACAATAGATCACATATTGTTTGATGCCATTTTAATGAAGTATGGAAAATAGGCAAATCTATGATGCCAGAAAGTAGATTAATGGTTGCCAGGGAATGGAGGATGAAAAATGGGGAGTGATTGCTAATGGATATGCAGTTCTCTTTTAGAATGATGAAATTGTTCTGAAGTTTATTAATAATAGTCAATGTACAACTTAGTGAATATATTTAAAAACACTGAATTGTATAGTTTAAATGACAAATTTTATGGTATGTGAAGTATATTTTAATAAAAATTTTATTAAAATAATTAAATAGGTTTCAGTTTTAGTTGAGCATGCTATATGAAAATTAATAAAGCATTTGAAATATTAAAATCGGTATTTTAGAGTATAAGGTACATCTTTGCAATTGTGTTTTGAGGAAAACTATTTGCTAATATGGGAGCTAACATCAAATCTTTCTCACTTCTTTATTCCACATTTATTCTTTATTCCACATTTTATCAAGTATTACTTAGTTGGAAATGCTTTCAGCTCCACATAAAAATAAAATCTGAGCACCAGTGGTTTACATATTGGCATTAAATTATATTTCATAGCTAGAAGTCTGGGATCAGCTTGTCTCAGAGTTGGTTGTAAAGTTTAATGGTATCACAGTACTACCACAGGTTTGCTATCACTTCAATTCACTTGACCATTATGTTGTGATCAAAAGATTGGTAACACAGCTCCAATGCCACATTCTTATACCCATGTCTGAAAAAGGGTAAGAAGCAAAAAAGGAACGTTTCCTTACACAGCTATCTCTCTCTTTTTGCAGAGAAGAAAATCTTTCCCAGAAATTCCTATCAGACTTTTGCTTACATTTTATTTGCCAGTGTTAGATAATATGTCTACACCTAGACCAATCACTAGCAAAGCAAATGCCATCTTAGAATAATCATGATTTTTTTTTCCCTGCAGTTTGGAATGCATTAGGGTTGTTAGCAAATCAGAGGAGGAATGTCTGTCACAAGGCAGCCAAAATTATTTGACATGATTCTATGGGTCTCAGAAAGCTTACTAATTCTTAATAACTCTAAATAAAGTACTTATTTCTACCCTGTTACAGGCAATTCTATGTTGTTGAAGGGAAAACACACACACACACACACACACACACACACCAACAAAACTTCTTTACATAACTTATTGAAGTTTAAAGAGTAAAACTAATTTCTATAAAAATCGCTAGTGATTTTTCTTGATTATTCCAATTGTTATCATTCTTATTATTCTTATTTCTTTCATCATGAATAATCTCTACCCAAGAGTGAACTAATTTTGTGGAGACTGAATTCAAGCAATTTTGGGAACTTTAAGGAAAAAAATATACAATGAGGTTTAAGAGTAAACATTTGTTTAGAATTAGAAAGTTCTATGCTGGGCTTGTTGGCTCAGCCTGTAATCCTGCGCTTTGGGAGGCCTAGGTGAGTGAATTGCCTGAGCCTGCGGGTTCGAGACCCGCCTGGACAACTTGGTGAGACCTCATCTCTACAATAAATCAAAAAAAAAAAAAAAAATGATCCGGGCGTGGTAGCGCGCACCTGTAGTTCCAGCTACTTGGAAGGCTGAGGCAGAAGGATCGCCAGAACCCAGCGGGTCGAGGCTGCGGTGGCCGGGAGCGGCCACTGCACTCCAGTCTGGGCGACAGAGTGAGACTCCAACTCAAAAAACAAAAAACAAGCAGATATATCTATATCTAAATTATTCTCAATTCTTTTACTTCTGAAATAAGTAAATTGTTCTCTTAGCTGTTTATGAATTTGTCTTGCTTAGTTGATACATGATTCTGACCTTCGTGTTTTTTAAGTTTGGCAGAAAATACTCCTAAATTCTGGGGTAATGCCTCTTATCAAATTACTGATAAATGAACAAGAGTCACTTGAAACCTTGAGGACTCGGCAGGTGGCTGTAGCAGACTCGGAGGTTAGAATCACTGTAGAACATTCTTTAAGGAACTGTCGTGTGTGTATTGTCAACTGGCTTCTCTTCTTACGCACTGGAGGTAATGTTCAGTGTAACCACTGAGAAAGAAGGCATTCCTTGTATTTTGTTTTGTCTCCTTTTTGTGAATCAAAGTATGTCTTCCTGATTTGGCAAGTGACAAAGTATGCTCTTTCATTGAGACAGTAATGAGAATGTTGAAAATATAAGCAAAGCTTTAAATGAGGACTTTTAAACATATTTTCTTACTAAAGAATAGGCTTTTAATGAATCACGATCAAACATACATAACATAAAATTTACCATTATGTTGCATGTATAGTGCTATAACATTAAGTATATTTGTATTGTTGTACAGTCACCACCAGCTTCCGTCTCCAGAGCTTTTTCATATTCTCTTACCCATTAAACACTCTAGTCATTAAATGCTGATACTCCTTTCCTTTCCCCACCAGCCCTTGGTGACCACCATTCTAATGTCCGCCTTTATGCAATGAATTTGACTATTGTAGGTACCTCATATAAGAGGAACCATAGGCCGGGCTCGGTGGCTCGAGCCTGTAATCCCAGCATTTTGGAAGGCCAAGGTGAGGGAATTGCCTGAGGGCATGGGTTCGAGAACAGCCTGGACAACTTGACAAGTCTTCATCTCTACAATAAATAAAAAAATTAGCCGGGCATGGTAGCACACACCTGTAGTTTCAACTACTTGGAAGGCTGAGGTGGAAGGATTGCCTGAGTCCAGCAGGTTGAGGCTGGGGTGGCTGTGAGTGTGCCACTGCACTCCAGCCTGTTCAACAGAGTGAGATTCCAACTCAAAAAAAAAGAGGAACCATAGAATATTTGCCTTTTGGGAATGAACTTCTTTCACTTAGCATAATGTCTTCCAGGATCATGTTATAATATGTGTCAATTTCCTTCCTTTTCAAGGCTGAATGATATTCCACTGTCTGTATATACCACATTTTGTTTATTCATTTTTCAGTGAGTACGTGGGTTGCTTCCACCTTTTGGCTGTTGTAAATAATGTTGCTAAGAACATAAATGTACTTACATCTAAAAAAAAAAAAGAATTAGAAAGTTGGTCACAACAAATTACACATTTCAAAAAAGCTGACAAATACCATAGACATCACAAAAATCAAGAAAAATGACACATCTTATTACTTAATTGCCTCACTTTTGTCCATTCAATTTTTGAATGCATATGGGATCTGACAATTAGGTATGTGAACTCATTGTAGAAAAAGTACTACATAACTCACTGCTGAATATTGCTATGGTTACCTTCAAAGTATCCCCTTGAGAAGCTATGCACTACCCCAGCACCCAGTACACCTGTCAAAGCAATTTGGAACTCGTTTTCTGGAATGGCCATCAGAGCTGGTATCTTATTATGCTTGATGTCCTGAATATCACCAATATGTCTTTCTTTCAATATTTCCTTTATATTCAGGTAAAGAAAAAAGTCATTGAGGTCCAGATCAGGTAAGTAGGAAACATGTTTCAATACAATTAGTTGTTCACTGGCTAAAAACTCCTTCACAGACAGGGCTATGTGAGCTGGTACATTGTTGTGATGCAAGAGCTCCTTTGGGACCATTTTGCACACACCTTTCACATGCCAAGATTTTCAGTTAAGATTTTCTTAACTGTTTCTCTATCAATGTTTCTGCTATGCTTCTCACATTCAGCCGACTATTTTGACATACAATTTGACAAAGTTTTGCTATGTTTTCATCAGTTCTCCTTGTTATTGGTTGTCCTGATCTCTTTTCATCAATGATGTTTTCTCTCCCTCAGAAAAATGTTTAGTCCATTTGTACACTGCTGTTTTTCTTATGGCATTATCCCCATGAACTTGGAATAACATGTCCCTGATTTTACTTCCACTCTTGCCAAGTATAACAAGAAATTTAGTGTTTGCTCATTGCTTTAATTTAAGCTCTGACCTTCTTGCAACAGCACACAAAGACATGCAACAATAATAATGAACACCACTCAGCATGATACCACCACACATCAACGTGAACACAGTTGTGAGACATCGATTACCCAGGTTATGAAACCTTACCAAGTTGTTTGTACAGTGCCACCATCATAAGGGCATGGTGGCAAGTTCAAGAACTTAATTGTCAGACACTGTTCTCTTGATCACCTTTTCATATCACAATAGTTTTGTAAATGTAATTATTTATAGAGAGAATAGGAAGACAATTTCATCTTTTCATCAGAAAAGACCTTTGATAGTTTACCAGAATAGATGCCTTTTCTATTATTGCTAATAAGTAACCATAAGGCATATGACTTTATACAGACATTCATTGTTTGTCACAGATCTGTGCCCTACAATCACAGAAATTTGGATAAATTATGTTTCATATGGTTTCTACTAAAAATGAAAAAAATATGGCTCTTTTAAAATCTTTTATAATCACATTATCAAGTAAACTCCTGACTGGAGAGAACATTTGACTAGGCTCTAAGGAAAACCTAATTCTTTGCTTATAATTTTATACATTACATGATCAGAAGACTTTTGCATAGATAGGATTTTGGCTTTGTATATTTTCAATCTTGCTTCTCCTCTACTGCCTTCATATTTCCAGTGCTGGAAGGTGGAGGTGTTGTTTATATCACAACATGACTCCAGCTTTGCATCTTCATGTTGTAGGGACAGAAGGTGGTAGGAGTATTCCTGGAAGCCACTTCTGCCCTAGGGCAGCTAGAAATTATACTTGCAAGTGACTGTGAGCCACAAAAAAAAATCTTACTGAAGTCAGACTAAATGATCTCTAACTCAACTTCTTAGCCAAATCTCTAACACGCCTGTGGTCACTTCAGCCCTATTCTATGATAGGCAAAGGGGGTGAGAAGAACAAGATACAAAGCTACATTTGTTATAAATATCCTAATTTTACAAATTTTACAAAAATATGTAATCATGAGAATGCATCACTAGTAGACCCTAATCCAGTGTGACTGGGGTCCTCATAAGAATGAGATATTAAGACACAGACACAACAGAGGGAAGACCATGTGAAGGCACAGGAAAAAGATAGCCAAGGAGAGAGACCTTAGAAAAAAATCATTCCTGCTGTCATTTTTATCTCCTTCTAGATTCCAGAATTGTGAAAAAATACAACCAGTCTGTGGTGCTTTGCCATGGCAGCCATAGCAACTAATACAGCCCCCCATTAGGTTCTTCTGAGAGACTCATCCTAGTAAGAGTCTTCTGATACTTAAGCTTCATAAGCTTCATGGTATATCCATCTCTATATGTACCACACAATTTATCACTTAATTTTGTTCTCTTTTGTAGCATTAATTTATCATTACATCCAATTCCACTGTAATTTCCTTGAGGTCACTGACAGTTTTTTGAGTATTCAACACCCACCTCCACCCATGTCCTGTACCTCTAATATCCCAAGATAGGACTGAACACAGTAGTTCTCTATTAAATAACTTTCATTAATTTGTTTCACACCTACATGTAATTTTGCTTGGAGTTATGAAAGGTTTATTAAAGAAAGCTTTTGTCATTTTCTTAAAATTAACTTCTCTATGAGTCATAGCTATTGTTGCAGTACAGATTTTTATATAAATACTTCTGTTAAAAGTTAGAGTAAGTGTAATGTACTAGTAGGTGCTGTGATAGGCTGAAATTATTTTATATTCAATGCTAAATATCAGGTATCAAATAAATGTTTGATAACTAGAATTCAGAAAATTTACTTATATCAAGGAAGCATATAAATATTATGAAAAAAGGACTTCAGTTAGTGATTAAATTAGGGAAGAGAATAATAGTTGAAGTCAGGACGACTCAAATTAATCCCACCTCATTCTTGGAAACTGAATATGAAAAGTATTTTTATAAATGCAAAATTCTAGTTTCATTTTTTAATAATTGACAATACTGGTAGGTGCATGTAAACAAAGATTGGATTTAGAAAGTAAACTAATGCCTATATAGATCTAAAATTAAGTACAAACATCCTAAATTCTGTTCATTTTTAATGTATTGCTACAAATTTTGTCCTTATTATTGATGGACTTATAAAATTAACTTAATTTTTATTTGTAGTTCTTAAAGATTAGGATTTATTTATTTATGTATTTTCCTGGCTAATAACTTAATAGGCTTTATTCTTACAATTCCTTAAAGAAAATATCCAGAGTTGTAAAACACAATTACTAGTATTTTCATAATGATTCAGTTAATTTTGTTGATTTTTTCCCTCAGGTATTATGTAGAAAATGGAATTTAGAGTATCTAGATACATACTTAAATTCCTGACTTCTTAAGGTCAGCCCCAGATAGACTTTCTTGTGCCTAAATGAATAAATAAAACACCACAATTAAGTAGGCCAGTCTGTTTCTTCTGAAATTGAACCTTTCTTTTAACTATCAGACACACGGAAAAAATGCTAGACGTGACTCTGATGAAGGTGTTATCGTATTAGTATAATTATTATATATTATACTGTAGCATATAATATGCCAACGGGTATCATTCAGAATAAATAATTTAAAAAAATGAGTACTATGTCTTCTAGGTATTATAATAGGAGAAAAAATTATAAGCATAAATGGAAGGAAAGATTGGAGGACCAAACTTCCTCTGCATGTAGCCTATTTGTGTAGTTAATCCTTATTTATACCCTACATCTCTATAGTAAAATAAAATTTAATAAAAAAGAAAAGAATTAGCCAAATGGATTTTTAAAAACCACAGTGTAGAATGAAATGCACAATCAAGATATTTCAGTCAGTGGGAAGTTGTCTATTTAAAGGAGTATCTATGCAAACTTTGTTTTCTTTTCAGTCATGGGTCAATGCTTTGTATGTGATAAAATACTAAAGTTCATAAGCATCTTGAAAAAATGGTCATATAACTAACTGTTATTTGCTTATTTAGCCTGTCCCCCAGGCTGGAGTGCAGTGGCACATTCACAGTATTTAGCCAATATTATTGATATTATATAATATCAACATTATTGTTGATGGCTTCAGCTGGTGACTGTACCAAGTGAAAAATCTTGCTTCTTTTAAGCCTGCCATGTTGAAAGGTAAAAATGTGTTTTATAAGTGGCTTCTGTCTTGATTCTCATTATCAGTATATAAAGAGGTAAATAATGAATGTATTTTCTGAGTCAGGTAATGTGAAATGCTGAAATAATAAGCTATAATTTTATAGAGTCTTAAACAAAATATATGGGTATTCTAATTGTTTTGCTCTATTTGTAGTTATTGACAAAGTTTCCTTTAAATAAATGTTTCTTGGTTGTACAAACATTATATACTCATCGTAGAAAATTAGAAAAACAAAAAACTTTAAAGCTAATACTCCACATACAGTTGTATTCTACCTATTAATATTTTCTCCCACATTCCATATCTTATGTATTTTTCCAAATATATTATAATTGTTTGTAAACATTAGTTTCAGAGTTCCATTCTAAAAGTAACTTACAATAATGAGTTATGCATGGAAACATATTAGATATATTTAAAACTACTATATTGAGAAAGAATGGTTGGACTAAGAAAATGTTATCTGTTGCTTGTTAGACAATACTATATTTTTTAAAAAATTATTCTTTTTAATATTGTTAATTTGCTTGAATTCTCACTTATGGAAATGAATAACTGTCTGAGAATAAATGTGTCCAGCAAATAACTGAAACATGTCATTAATACCTCTGCAGAAATATTTTAGCTGTGGTAGAAGTAGGAGTAGACATTTAAATTGAACTTCTAATTGATAATTGCAGCTTCTAGCTAAATTGGTGTAAACATAAATAATGCAAATACTCAGCCACATGACTTTTTAACACCTTAAATTACATCTTCCCTAATTAAGTAACTCATTAAACTAAAGTTTCAGGTAACATATATTTCCAGCTTTTCACTGAACTTAGGTCAGTTACTTGGTTTCATTTTAGGCAGTATCTATTCTGAGATTTTCCTGACCATGATTTAAAATGTTATGGGAAAGCATATAACAAATTAGTGACTGTCTGTCCATGAACCTATCCAGAATCTTTACCAATAATTAAGAAAAATATCCAACTTTTCTCCTGATATAGTTCTCTGAAACAGAGAAGTCAGAATGTTGAGATTATTTTTTAACAAAACCATTTATAAGAAGAAAGAGAACAGGTGGATTAAAGAGAGAAAGAATTTTTGCTTATAAAAGTGACTGAATTTTTCTAAATCCATAAATAGTATCCAGTCCTCTGGTTGTTCAATTCTCAAAATTTAAATGCTTTTGGCTATGAAAATATTACATCTAATAATTTTGAAGTATGCTTTCAGTAATGCATTTTTTATTTTAAAATGTCTTAACGCTGAGAATGTCATGGTGAATTATGAAACTTTTCTATATTTAATTTCATTTGGTGCCATGGGCTATGAGTAAAAGATCTTAGTGAAATAAAGGTTAATATTAACTTCACTTTAACCTTAATTTTCTTTCTTTATTTTTACTTTTCTTTCTTTCTTTTTTTACTGGATAATCATATTTGAGTGCCCTTTAAATCAGGACACCAATGACACTTTGTTTCCAATTAACAGTAAAAACCTTCTTTGATCTTTTGACTTCTTTTTTTTTTTTTTTAATAATTAATCAGTATTTTTATTATAGTTTTGTGGGGTACAGTTAAGGGTTAGGTGTACAATTACGTTTCATTCAAACACCCTGTTGATAAGAGGTGTTTTCCCAGCCCCAGACAGATATTTGCTACTGTTAATCCCCTCCCCCTCCCCCCCATAGTTTCCCAGTACCGTCAGTCATTTTGTTATAGTATTACATTGGATGTTCAAGGTCCATTATATGAGTGAGAACATGTGATATTCTGATCTTTGTTTCTGTGTGAGGTCACTCAGTATTATAGACTCTAGTTCCATCCAGGTTGCTGCAAAATTCATGATTTTGTTCTTTTTTATGGCTGCGTAGTATTCCATCGTGTATATGTACCACATTTTTTTAATCCAGTCCTCTTTTGATGGGCAGCATGGTTGTTTCCAGGTTCTTGCTATTGTGAACAATGCTGCGATAAACATACGTGTGCAGGTATCTTTTTTATAGAGTGATTTGTGTTCTTCAGGGTATATTCCCAGTAGGATCTTTTGACTTCTTTATGAGATGAATTTATATTTTCCAGACTAACATGCATGACAATATAATTCTCAATACTCATTAATAGTCAACTTTACTGCTTTAATGGGAGAAACCAGGAGAAATGTAATGAAATCTGCTTACCTAAGACATTAGTAATTTTTACCAATATGGAGACCAAAAAAATCTTTTTTTGAGGAACTTACTCAAAGTTTATCTGTAAGGACTATAAAAGAAGGAATTTCTGTATTTCACAAATGTTTGAATAAATAATTCTTGCAATAATTTTGAAATATTCAGATAATTAGTGTCATTGTCCAATATATATTAACAGCTTTATTGAGATACAATTCACATATCACGCAATTCACCCATTTAAAATGTACAGTCCAATGGTTTTTAGTATGCTTACAGAACTATGCAACGTCATCAATCAATTTTAGAACATTTTCATCATCTAATGAAGAAACTCCATAACCATTAGTACTCATTTCCCATTTATTTCCCTACTTTCCCATCTTCTCCCTCCACCACTGCCTGGCCCCAGGCAATAATTTTGAATAATAATAATAAACTTTAATGGAGCACTTGCTGTATGTCAGACACCATTCTAAGTGCCAAATATGTACTAACTCATTTACTACTCAAAATAGCCTTTTGAGGTAAAACTTTGAATATTAAAAAAATAAATAAATATGCCAAGCCTAATGCTGGGCTTAATCTTTTATTTATTTCATTATTGTATGTTACCATTAAAGTGACTCTCTAAAAATTAAGTTTAAAAAATTGATAACATGAAAAAGAGCATATGATTTAATGTTTAAGCTCTCCATGCAGTGTTATATTACCTCTGTAAACATACATTGCATATACATACATATGTGTATATATATAGAGAGAGAGAGAGAGAGAGAGAGAGAGAAGGGACGGAGGAAGAGGAGGAAGAGGAAGGAGAAGAAGAAGATGAAGAGGAGGAGTGGGAGGAGGAGGAGGAGGAAGAAGTTGTTCACCAAAAGTTCATAGTGTTTTCTTTAGGTAATGAGATTTGGGGAGATTTTCATTTTTTTTTCTTTATACACTATGTTATGATATAAACCCAAGCAGCATCCACAAACTTAGCCTGACAATAGATATTAGCAAAAATCATACAAAAGATGTAGACAGGACTGACAGAAAAATTTTATTGTATTTTGGTTTTTAAAACTCCAAAGTAGAAGAAAGACTAGGCTATAAGAATCACAAATCCAGTTTTAGCTAATATTCTGGTGATCTGAGAGATACATTTAGTTCATAGTGAAATGTACAAAACACAGCACAAGCATTTTCCTTTGTTCTAATGAGCCAAACCATCAAATGCATAGTCCTTACTGATTTATTTCTACTCTTCTAAAATTAAGTCAAAGTATCCAAAGCTAAGGATACAAAAAAATAGACTCCAGCAGCACTTTTCAACTTTGTCCTATGTAAGTCCAAAGAGGCCCATTTAATTCTGAGCCATATTCATGAGGATTTGAGTGAAGTATAATAAATTTGAAAGAGGTTATTATCTTTGTGAGAATGTGTATATTCACCACATTTATTTGTTTGAAAATATGATCATATAAAGGCAACATGTTTAGGTTAATACAAAAGACTACTGTTTTTTAAAGTGTTGATTCTGTATTAGAATCATCTGGATTTCTCTCCCAAAATAATGGAAACCAAATCTCTGAGAGTGGTGACCATGTTATATAAATTTTCAGCAAACTCACTAAGTGGTTCTAAAACACACTAAAGTTTGAGAATCTTTGTCCTAGAAGTAAGATTTAGTTTCTGATAATGAAATACTATTTATATTCACAACAAAACAACAATGGATAATGAAGTTTTACTATAAAAACTTAAGTACTCAATATCTCTAAAGAACACAGTACTGAGGTCTAACCTCTGTCATTATGTATCTCATGGTAATTTAGACTAGTATATCTCAAATCTGGTTAATTTTCAGAATTTCCTGGGCAGTTCTTAAAAATACAAATTTTCAGATTCCACACATCTACTGAATCAGAATCTCTGGGGATAGGACCTGTGACTCTGTCTAATTTTTAAAACTTTCCAGGTGATATTAATGATCAGCTATGCTTGGACATGACTGGCCTACACTACATGATAGTCTAAGGATTTCATTATGAACTAGTTATCTTTTCTACCTAGAAGTATCATTCTGGGCCTCGAGTCTGCTATAGAAAGAAATAGTGTGTTGTTTTGTTTTGTTTTCAAGATCAAAATGCTGATTATGACATCTTGAAGAAACTTGCTCAGAGATGCAGCAATGTATGACTGGTTCTGTTGACACTGATTTCTGCTAACCATATTGTGTAAAAAGACTGCGGCACATTGATTGTCCTAAACATGAGCGGCCAATAAGAGGGAGCTACTGTGAATAGTTTATTTGTGCCTAAGTCCAAAAGATAAAAAATGTAAAGTTAATTTGACTAAATTTATTTCCAACTAAATTGAGAAATACGATAGAGGCTGATGAACCTTAACTATAATAAAATGTCCAGTGATTCTTTTATTGAGAAATAACATTTTCTGGAAACTGGAAGTTCTCTCAAATTAGGGAAATCCAAGAATGATTACACAAGAAGTCTTTTAATAACTATGCCTAGCCTCTGTTTGGTACTTCATGATTTTCAAAAATCTTTCCCATACATTATCTTATATTATTTGACACTCAGATCATTTAAGTTAGGGATAGCTAACACTAGCTCTTCCATTTTATAGATGTGCAAATTGAGGATTACCATATTAAGCAATTTGTATGTCAAGTGATCTACGGCTAGAATAATCATAGATCTTCGACCAAAAATCAAGTCTTTTGTTTCCTAGTGCTTTCCACCACTCCATAATGCTGTTTTCCTCATTAAAATCCATTTGAGGTGGCAAAAACTGGATAGATTATTTTTTCTCCTTTAGGAGACATATAAGAGGAAAATGTCTGTAAATGGAGTTTTTTCTGAGCTCCACTCTCAGTGAATACTACCTTATTAGAGCAACTTATTTTCAGAAGAATGTGTTTAGTCCAACCCCTTTGCAGACAAATTCATCACTTAAGCTACAAATCAGAGTACACAGCAGCTCCACACTGATGCAGTCATAGTATAAGAAAGACAATACTCCTTATTGATAAACAGAATTTTAGTCCATTAATACATTACTTCATACAAATGCTTGTCATTAGCATTACGAAAAAAACAAAGAATGCTGGGCAAATAACAAAAGGAAACCAAACTATCTTAACCATATTAAGGACATGATTATAAGGGGGAAAAAAACTATCAGCAGTCAGTATGGAAATGTTAGGGATGGAAGAAGATTGTAAAGATGTTATTAAATAAGGGATTGAAAACTTAGGTCTCGCTGTCTTCACAAGGATATTATTAGATTACTGACCAAAAAAAAAGACAGGGAGTGCATTTTGAAAAAAAATCCATTTGAGAACAGTAATATAGATTTGAGGTAATTATTTTTACTTTGGAAGATAACTCTTTCCAATCTGTCTGCTTTATGAAAGTTTTCAGTGGCACGTCATACTCAAATACAGATCAACCTTTCTAGTCAAACAAGAAGCTTCCTGATATGCGAAGCAGCACATTGGTAGGATTTGGAGAAATTTGTTCAATTCAAATCAAGAACTTTTATTGGTCTTTGAAAACAATTTCAGTTGCTAAAGAACAAGCCCTTTATCTCATTCTGTAACTGTCAATTCTTAGGTCATGATTGTGTAGTAGAAGTCTCCAAATAGAAGAGCAAGATCTTAACAAAAAGTATAAGCGGTTTCTGAAACTTATCAGCAAATCTTTTTTGATCAAAGCTGACTTTACACAAAACAGATTTTTGTACAATATTTATGTGTGCCTAGAGGGTAATAAGCACTACAAATGCAATGAATAAAATAAAATGTATTTGGCCATATACTCTCCTGGGCCTAAGTCTTTCTCTGGAAAGTGAACGAAGTGGTTAGGGAGGTGCAATAATGTTTTTAGGCTACTTACTGCATAACTGCTGGAAGGGGTTAGTACCTTAGTGGGCTCCCTAAACCTCTAACTTATTCCTAAGGAGAGACTTACTGGGAATATTAACCTCCAAATTACATAAAAGACTTGATTGAGTGCTAGAGGTACAAGGAAAGTATTCTTCTAGATATGGAAGAAATGCAGTCAGCATAAAGTAACTTTTAGCCTAGTTGGGAAAAAAAAATTCTCCAGAAACAGCAGTGGGCCATGTTTCCCAAAGGATGAAATGAGAAGTAAGTAAGAGAATGTTATTATTTTCTCACACAAAAGGACTTATTAAATAGCTCAAGTAAAGATGGGTCTCCCTTGCTCTGTCACATGTCATATGGTTATATGTATTCTTCAAAAAAAAATATTTTTTATGTTCTTTTATATTTACAGTGTTGTCATCCAGCTGTTTTTTTTTTAATGATGGTACTGTGTTTTAAAATGAATTTTGTTGTGTCGTTTGTTCTTGTGCTTTTTCTTATTCTTATAGCAACATGTCTTCTACTTTAAAAAAATAAGTAAAAAAAGAAGAAAAAGAAAAGCCAAATCCTGCTACCTAAAAATAATCACTGTTAACATTTAGTGTCCTTCAATTCACTCTTCAGTTTAAATAGGAATGTTTTATTTTTTAAATATAAGTATAGGTACTAAGTAATTGATATGATTCAGTTATTTCCTGGTTTCTACATGTTGTCCTACCTCATATACAAAAAAACTTCTCTTTAACATATATGAAACCAAACCTGTTTCCATAAATGTTTAAGTGAATATTAAAGTATATTAACTTCCATTATTTAAAATATGAAATGCATATTTAATCTGGTATTCACAGAGGTATCAGTTAATAGATGGATGATCTTTAAGACAGACCCATTTTATTCAGAATGCAATAGTGTCTATAATAGAGTCTTTCATAATAGTCAAGATTCAGTGTTCAACTTTTATTGACCTTTTAATTAAAATTTTATCACGTATGTTTAAAGGATTGGACATTTTAATTAAGAAAGAAAAAGAAATAAAGAACAAAAAGGAAAGGAAAAAGGAAGGAATGAAGGAAAAAAGAAGAAAGAAATATACAAAAAAGAAAAGAAAAGAATCGGGAAAAAGAAGCATTTATCTTTATCTATTTCATGAGAAAATATTTATTATCTAGAATTTAAAGTAATATATCTATGGCAAAATAGAACCCGACTGACTTGCTATGCAAAAAGATTGTGCAAACTAGCATGACACATAGAAGCAGTGGGGCATCTGACTAAAATTTGAAAAAGATACGCTTGAGTGGAAATGACTTTTAATCTTTTTAATTAAAAGTAGAAAAATAACTAGGGCATTGATGCCCTATGAAAAAAATGCTATTATGTCTTTGTGTTCTATAAAAATATTTTTGACTGTGTTCCAAAATTCATGCGTTAATATTTTTTATTTACTGGATAAAAAAATAAATTGTATGGGACCCATTCCTCCATTGATGCATGAAAAAAATTATATAAGGATGTAACTCTCAAATGAATCAATGAATGTGCTAGCCATTTCACATTTTACAATTCTCTTTATTCATTCATTCCATTTCCCAAATTAATATGCCCCAAACCTCAGAACCAGAATCTATAAAATTACAACCTACAGTAACATGCACTTTCCAGGAAAGTGTTATGTGCTAGCACTTTGTGTATCTAGTGATGCTTATCTTTGAGATTTTGGAATATTTAAAATGCATTATGCTTTAAAGTATCCTTTTTGAGATAGCCACATTGAAAACATTGTTTTAAAATAATATTTGCACTGCACTCTACTTTTCTCAGTCATGGGCCACACTCTTCCCCATAGTATTTTGCAGGGCTTTTACTGACAAAGAATTTCTCATTGCTTTCAGATACTGGTTTCCAAGAAATTCATACACCCTTGGAAAGTTCTGGAAAGGGCAGTACATA
The DNA here is from genome assembly GCF_000164805.1 of Carlito syrichta. Lineage (NCBI taxonomy): Eukaryota > Metazoa > Chordata > Mammalia > Primates > Tarsiidae > Carlito > Carlito syrichta. Next base: position 235,600 of record NW_007253883.1, on the reverse strand, counting down.
TTTGTGCAAATCTTTTTTTATTTGAAAATGTGTGCATGATCTAGATAAGTTAATCACATTGCACACAAAACACAGCTCCAAGTTGCAAGTTATTTGAAGAATATGGAAATGTGACTAATAAATACATTTATAAAGTAAAAAATGTCAGGTGAACTACCAGGATTTTATTATAGATCCTTTGCAGAGCAAAGCAAATGAAAACCTATAAATAAACAATCAAAAATTTCTAACATTCCTTCACTGTGTATGAGTAACACAAAATAAAAGGTCCTTAGAGATTCCTGATGGAGATAAAAATTAGTGACACCAAATCAGGGAAGTGGGAAGATGTCTGAAGAGGGTAGGGTGCTTAACCAGAGGCTCCTTAAAGAAATTGGAATTCACTCACTTGAGACAGAACTTTCACACCATCAGCCTTATCAAAAGTATTAACAACTCATTCATCAAAAAATGACTAATTTAGAATTGCTGATGATCAAGATGGATGTGAGACTGTGGTTTGCCTTTGTAATAACTACACAAAATGTTATCCCTTATATATGGGAGCTAAATGGTCACAGAGATGGAAGTTAAATAGACACCAGGGATACCAATAAGGAAGTGGGTGGGAAGGAGAGGTTAGAGTTCAGAAATTACCTACTGAGTACAATGTTCACTATCTGGGGAATGGGCAACCTGGGACCCAATCCCCACCACTACACAATATGTCCATGTAACAAACATGCATATGTTCCCAGTGAATGCAAAATAAAAATAGGAAAAACATTTTCTATGCAAATAAATGTTTGAATCAAATAGCAGAAGAAATATTCAATCCTGTCTATAAAGCATGCACACTTCTCAAGTCCTCTTTAAGTCACTTTAATTGTTTATCTTTTCCTCATTGTAAAAGCATTATTAAAAACTTGAGAAAAAATTTAAAAAGTAGAAAAGGGAAAATAAAAATCTCCCATAATACAATGACCCAGAAGTAATTACAACTGAAATTTTAGACAACAGAAGTTTGCAAGCATTTTCTGCAAAAGGCTAGATAATAAATATTTCAGCCCTTGTGGACCACATAAGTTCTCTGTCACTTACATTTCTTTGGTTTTGTATCATTTTTAACAACCCTTTTAAAATGTAAAAAACAGGGCTTCTGGGCAAGATGGTAATGGAACAGATTGGTATGTGAGAATCTCTGCAAAAGCTAGTGTCCATAAAGACTCTGCATGAGTGAGTGTTTGCCTGTGGGTGAGTGAAAATCCGTCTGAAGGGAGACTTGGGTTCACCTGGGGCTCTTCTCTGGAGCACCTGGGGTTCTTCTCTGGAGGTGACTGCAACGTACCACTGCCCTGAGATTGGAGAACCAGGCATGCAAGATTGTCTGCCATTCTGTTCTTGGTGCTCTCTTGAGAGGAGGCAGCAGAGAACAGCTACCCCTCACCACTTGGCACCCAGACCATGTCGTCACCTGTAGCAGTAAACTGGGCACAAACAGGAGGAACCATGAAGAAGGCAGGTCAGGGAACTCTGGAACAAAGCCCCAATTCTGGTGATGAGATGCCAATGAGTATCCTCTTCCCAGGACTGGGCAGAGACCTGCATTGCCTCACCAAGCTCTGCCTAGCCTCCATCTTGGGACCCAGAGGCTATACTTTCTAGACTCAGAGAGCCAGATGCCCCTTCCCCACACTGGAACAGATACAGACACATCACATCTGAGTGGGAGACTTGACTGTGAGTCAGGTGAGTTCGGATCTGATCCATTCTCCTCCCACAGTAGTTTTGGGGGCATCGGACCCATGCTGAAAGCAACCCTGTCAGCCCGCGCTGAGAGCGGAGGGGAAGAGCTGGAGACGGGAGCCACTTTTTAAGGTGGAGGCAGCAGCTGAAAGGAATCTGGAGTTACAGAAATGGCCACAAGTTTTCTGTTTTGCTTTGTTTTGTCTTTTTCTTATATCTTTCTGTTTTTGTTTACATTTTTGTACTTGCTTTGTTTCTGTTATTTTCTTTTTTTTTTAGATTTTTCTGTTTGTATATGGGTATTTTTGAGGGATAGTACACCAACAGGGAGGTTTTTGTTTGTTTGTATGATTGTCTGTAAGTTTTTGCTTTTTCTGTCTTTGTTTCTCTGTTCATTCATTAGTTGATATGCCTGTCTGTTTTACCTCTTCTTCTAGTCTCTCTACCTTCCTTTCATCTTCCTCCTTCCTTTTTCGTATCTCATTTTGCTTTTGGGGACAAACAGACACCACCACTGCATGGATAGATTGTAAGGCAGTGGGAAGTGAGTTCCAGGGGGCTCATACTCCTATCAGTGGATACTGGGACCTGCATATAGCTTCTGATTCACAGCTTCCCCATTTAAATCTCAAAACTGCAAAAAGCACAGGTCCCCACCCCCAGTCCACCTGCAGAATTGAACAAAGCTAGATAATCTACATAAGGAAGAATAGGAGATTGAGAAAACAGAAATAAAAGCTATCACCCCTATCATTGAACAACAGAATTAAAGAAGGGACTGAAAAACAAAAAAGGCAGGGGAGGAAAACCTACACAAAGAAAAAAAAAAAAACAAAGGAAGAATATGAGTTTCACACAGACCCCTGGGAGGGCAGCCTCTGAGAATACAGACTTCAAAACTGAAGCAATGAAGAGCCCTCAGAATGACTGATCTGAAGCCACAAAGCCCGCTATCAAGATATTAATAGAGAGAATAAATATAAATGAGGAGAGACAAGAGGAAAGAATGAAGGAGTTGATAATTGAGATAGCAGCAATAAAGAATAAAGTGAATGAAATAAATAACAAACTGATAAGCATGGAAAGCAGAATTAACCAAGCAGAAGAAAGAATCTCAGAGCTTGAGGACCAAAATATGGAATTAACCCAAACTGTTAAAAATGTAGAAAAGAAGCTTAAAAAGACAGGACAAAATCTCCAAGAGATGAGCAATTATGTAAAGAGGCTGAGCATAAGAATAATTGGAATCTCAGAGGCAGATAGAGGGACAGAGAGCACCCTAAAACAACCATTCCAAGAAATTATCCAAGACAGCTTCCCTCATCTCATCAGTGATGAGACTATTCAAATACAAGAGATTCAGAGAACCCCTGCAAGACAACAAATGAGAAGACCAACTCCTAGACACACAGTAATTTGCCTTCACAAAGTAGGTATAAAAGAAAAAATCCTAAAGGCAGCAAGAGAAAAAGGTCAGATTACCTACTGGGAAAGACTAATTAAAATAGCAGCAGACTTATCTACATAAACACTTCAGATTAGGAGAGCTTGGAGCTCAATCTTCAACGTTCTCAAAGAAACAATTTCAACCAAGAATTATCTATGCAGCTGAGTTAAACTTCGTCAGTGATGGAGAATTAAAATCCTTCCAAGTCATAAATTCCTAAGAGTTTATGCTGCCTCCAGACCAGCTCTACAAGAAACACTAAAGAAAGTATTAAACACAGAAGAAAGGAAGAAAGAATGAAAACGTCCTTCCCAAGAATGCAAGAAAAAGATTGAAAACACAGATTAATCAACCCAAAAATCAAAAGAGAGATAACAAACAAACAAACAGCAGCAACAACAAAAACAAACTCTGTAAGAACCTCATGACAGAGATAAACGCTCACATCTCAATAATTAGCCTGAATGTAAATGGACAAAATGCACTATTGAAAAGACACAGAATGGAAAATTGGATACGATATCATGATGCAACAATATATTATCTCCAAGAGACTCATCTCACCAGAAAGGACACTCACAGTCTCAAAGTAAAAGGATAGAAAGCAAAATTTCAGGTGAATGGAACACAAAAGAAAGCAGGAGTCATGGTCTTAATATCAGACAAAATACCCTTTAAGCTATCAAAAAGTTAAAAAGATATGAAAGAACACTACATAATGATAAAAAGTTCAATCCATCAACAAGAAATATCTATCCTAAACATATATGCACCCAACATAAGAGCAGCAACTTTCATAAAGCAATTCTAGGTAAACTTAAAAAAAGATATTGACTCTAACATATCATAATCGGGGACTTAAATACCCTATTCACAACCCAAGACAGATAAATAAGACAAAAAATCAACAAGGAGACCCAGAACCTCGTGTGACACTTGGCCACATGGACTTAATTGATACCTACAGAACACTCCACCCAACAACACTGAATATACATTCCACTCAACACCACATGGAATGTACTCTATGATTGACCACATCCTTGGCCATAAATCAAGCAAAAAAAATCCATAAGATTGAAATTCTGACATGCACCTCTCAGACCACAGCAAAACAAAAATAAATATCAACACCAACAAAATTCCCCCCAAACCTACAAAGACATGAACACTAAACAGCATGATGCTAAACAACTTCTGGGTCAACACAGAACTCAAAACAGAGATTAAAAGATACCTGGAAACAAATGAAAATGAAGAAATATATTACCAAAAATCTCTGGGATGCCATGAGAGCAATACTAAAAGAGGAAATCTTATCTCTATGAACCCACATGAAGAAAATAGGAACATCACAAGTTAACAGCCTAACAAATCACCCAAGAAAGCTGGAAAAGCAAGACCTCCAAAACCCTAACTTCAGCAGAACAATCCAGATTACCAAAATAATAGCCCAAATTCAGGACAAAAATATAATGCAAAAAAAATCAATGAAACCAAAAACTGGTTCTTTGAAAGGATAAACAAGATTGATGAACTCCTAGCTAGACTGGTCAAGAAAAAGAGAGAAAAGCTGAAATAAACACAATAAGAAATGCAAAAGATTAAGTAACAACTGACCCTGAAGAAATACAAAAGATTATCAGAGATTCCTATGTACACCTGAATGGAAAAAATTGAAAACCTACATGAAATGAATGGTTTTCTAGCATCACATAACCTCCCCAGGTTGAAACAAGAAGAAATTGAGACCCGAAATAGACCAATAACAACCCAGGAAATCAACTATGTCATAAGAAAACTACCTTAAAAAAAAAAAAAAAGCCCTAGACCAGATGGCTTTCCAGCAGAATTCTACAAAATGTATAAGGAAAAACTAATACCAATCCTATTGAAAGAGAAAGATAGAATTCTCTCCAAATCATTTTATGAAGTTAACATTGCATTGATACCCAAACTGGGTAAAGATCCAACAAAGAGAGAGAACTACAGGCCAATATCCTTCATGAACATAGATCGAATAGTCTCAACAAGATTCTAGTAAACTGGATCCAACAACACATCTCAAAAATCATCCATCATGACCAAGCAGGCATTGTCCCTGGGATGCAGGGCTGGTTCAACATCTGCAAGACCATAAACGTAATTAAACGCATCAACAGATGTAAAGACGAAAACCACATGATTATATCATTAGACATGGAAAAAGCTTTCAATAAAATCCAGTACTCCTTTTTGATAAAAACCCTCGAACATCTAGGCATAGATGGAACATACCTCAAAATAGTAAGAGCCATCTATGAGAAACCCACAGCCAGCATACTACCAAACAGACAGAAATTGGAACCATTTCCCCTGAAAACCAGAACAAGAAAAGGATGCCCACTCTCACCCCTCCTGTTTAGCATACTATTGGAAGTCCCAGCTAGAGCAATCAGACAAGAGAAGGATATCAGAGGTATCCAAGTAGGAAAAGAGGAAATTAAGTTATCCCTCTTTGCAGGTGACATGATTCTATACTTCAACAATCCAAGAGAATCTGTCAAAAACCTCCTTGCACTGACAAAGGACTTTGGCAAATTCTCAGGGTATAAAATAAATGTGCAAAAGTCGGTTGCATTTCTATACACCAGCAATAAACAAACAAAAATCCAAATAAAAAGCACAATCTCATTCACAATAGCCACAAAAAAATGAAATCTTCCTGGCATCTTCCTAACCAGAGAAGTCAAAGACTTTTACAATGAAAACTACAAAACACTGCTCAAATAAAGCAAAGATGACATAAACAAATGGAAAAGTATTCCATGCTTATGAATTGAAAGAAACAACATTGTTAAGATGTTCACCCTACTCAAGGCAATCTACAGATTTAACGCAATACCTATTAAATTAACAGCAGCATTCTTCTCAGAACTGGAAACGACTACACGGGAATTCATATGGAAATATAAACAACCACAAATAGCTAAAATAATTCTCAACAACAACAACAAAAGAAACAAAATCAAAAGCAAAAACAAAGTGGGAGGTATCACACTCCCTTTAAGCTATATTATAAAGCTACAATAATCAACACAACCTGGTATTGGTACAAGAACAGACATATAGACCAATGGAACAGGATAGAGATTCCAGAAGCAAAATATTAATTTCTTAACCAACTCATCTTTGACAAAGCCTCCACCACCAACCACTGGTGAGAGGTGAACCTATTCAGTAAAGGGTGCTGGGAAAACTGACTGCTCATATGCAGAAGGTTAAAACAAGACCCCTACCTATCACCATACACAAAAATCAACTCTAAATGGATCAAAGACCCAAACGTAAAACCTCAAACTATAAGAACCTTAGAAAATGCAGGAGACATCCTTTTGGAAGTTGGAACTGGCAACCAATTCCTGATTAAAACTCCAAGTGCTGATGCCACAAGAGATTAGATAGACAAGTGGGACCTCCTCAAACTGACAAGCTATGGCAAAGCAAAAGAAACCATCAAGAGAGCAGAGAGGCAGTTCACATAATGGGAAATAATACTTGTCAACTGTTTTCTGAAAAAGGCCTAACATCCAGGATCTACAAGGAACTCAAACGTGCCAAAAAGAAAAAAAACAGCCCCATTACAAAGTGGGCAAAAGATATGAATAGACACTTCTCAAAAGAAGACATACGAGCAGCCAACAGATACATGAAAAAATGCTCAGCCACACTAGTCATCAAATAAATGCAAATTAAAACCACACTGAGACACCACCTAACTCCAGTCAGGATTGCCATCATCAATAACTCAAAAAACAACAGATACTGGAGAGGATGCTGTTGGTGGGAGTGAAAACTAGTACAACCTCTGTGGAAAACAGTTTGACTATTGCTAAAAGATCTAAAAATCAACCTCCCATATGACCCTGCAATCTCCCTACTGGGAATATACCTGGAGGAACTTAAATCACCCTATGTAAAAGATACCTGCACACGCATGTTTATTGCAGTGTTATTCACAATAGCAAAAACATGCAACCAACTGTGCTGCCCATTGAAAGAGGACTCGATTTTTAAAAAATGTGGTTCATATACACAGTGGAATATTACGCAGCCATAAAGAAGGACAAAACTATGAACTTTGCAGCAACTTGAATGGACTTAGAGTCTATAATACTGAGTGATCTATCACAAAAACAAAGAACCAAGTATCACATGTTTTCACTCATAAGCGGACCTTGAACAACTATCGTAATACTATAAGAAAGGGATTGGAAGTAGTGGGAAATTTCCAGGGCAGAAGGGCACACACTTTGTCAACAAGGGTATCTACATAATGAACATTTGTATACCTAACCCTGAATTGTACCCCACATTTTTAAAATAAAATATTAAAAAATTTAAAAATTAAACAAAAAATAAATAAAATATAAAAAGCATTCTTAGTTCAAGAATTATAAAGAAACAGATCCTAAATGTGGACTTTGCTAATAGAGTGTAGTTTGCCAACTCATGTTTAGTGTATATCTCTGACAATAATTTTTCTTTTAAAGTTTATTATTTTACATATAAAATAACTTAAATACACAAAATAATAATTACTGTATTAATATTTTATACTAGTGATTTTCAATATTAAACTTCACTATATTTTAACTCTTCCTTCCAAAAAACTCAATATTATGCATACATTCAAAGCCCCAACTCCTTCCCAACAACCCAATTTTTAGAGGTTCCATTATTCTGAATTTATGTAAACACTATTTATGCATATGATTTTTAGGCTTTTGCTATTTTTATATGTACCTTTAAGAACACTGCTCTGTGTGATGTTTTAAAATTTACATAAGATAATTGAATTATAGGTGCCTTGTGTTTTTCATTTGATATTTTGTTTTGAGAGATCTCCAAATGTTTTCCCTCTATCTAAGCCCCTTAGTTATGCTATATGTCTAAGTATTTATTAATCAATCTAACCTATTTTAAAGAGCTTGCATTTACAATATTCTGTTTACACAATTAGTCACTGTTGCTGAATGCATTACTCTCACATCTTATATTTTGGAGTTTAGAGGTAAGGGGACTCAGAGACCATCTAGAGTAAATTCTCCGTCTTACAAATGAGTAAGAAGGTCTAATGAAAGTAATGGTACATACAAGATCATGTAGTATCATATACAGAACTAGAAACTAGTTTTCTTTCTTGCTGCTGCTTAAAACTGATAAACTTATTACCATATGTTCACAAGATATACTAACCTTTCATTTGAGGTGAAATAATAACAAAACAGAATTTCTGTCTTGCGAGGACTTGTAGAATTGCTGAAACTCCTGCTCCCTTCAATTTGCTCCAATTCGATAAGTCCCCGAGGGATATCCAACATGAACTTGAACATGTGTGTTATTTAATTACCATGTAGTGTCAATCATGCTTCCTTTGAGATGCATTCCTACTCATAGTCCTCTAGAGCATCATCTTCTTGGATTATCTTCTTCCTCTGGCTGCTATAATTGATAGAACTCTCCAGTCATTATAAGCGATCAAATGGGTGACATCCTTTTTGGATTCTTCTTTGTGCCCTCTGTAGGTTAATTTGGTTTGCTGTTCAATGTGTTACACACATTTTGTATCCTAAAAGTGACCACAAATGGAGAACATGTCTATCACTTTACTTGTACTACCTAAGTCCTACCGAGATTTAATAAAGCAGATTTAAACAATTTTATTACATATCCTCTCCCTAGGATTCTAGCAGAAGAACATGAAGACTAGACAATAAGGATAATGAAAGTGCCAAAATCGCTCTTCCTATATAGAACTGACTGTTGTACTTGACAAAGTTAATTTGCCACAATTTTCTCTTTGCTAATGATGAACCCCACCTCCCAGTCCCAATCCAGCTGCCCCATGGCCCTTCATGAAAATTATTTCCTTGCAAATCTATTCCACCAACTCTTCCAGAAATGTGCAAATGTGCAAATTGTTCCTGGGATAATCCGTCTATTTCTCAAATTAAGATTTTCGGATACCATATTTTTAAATTCTAAGGAATATATTTTGAATTAATTTAGTCTAGCTTTTTTCTACATCCTTATTATTCTGGTACTAAAGATTTGTAAAAGTATATTTTTTCCCTCTGATTCAAGCAATACATTATTGATGTAGGGAAATACCAAATGATATTTCAGTATTTTATCAAGATGATTATGAATGAAAATGTATCTCTTGTCTAAATTTTTTCCTTCTCTGAATAACTAGTTGGGGTTAATATGGTAGGCATAATAATGACTCCCCAAATATGTACACATCCTAATCCCTGGAACCTGTAAAAATTTTACCTTACATGGCATGATGGACTTTGTGGATGTGATTAAGGTTAAGAGATGTGAGATTATTCTGTATTAGCTGGGTGGGCTCAATGTAGTCACAAGGATTCTTAAAAGTACAGAACCACTCCAGGATGTACTGAGAAAGAGATATGACAACCGAAGCATGGTCAGCTAGATGTGACAGTGCTGATTTTGGTGATAGAAGAAGGGACCATGAGCCAAAGAATACAGGCAGTTTTTAGAAGGTTGAAAAAGAAAGGAAACAAATTTCCCCATAGAGCCTCCAGAAAGGAACACTGCTCTGCTGATTATCTTGAGTATAGCCTAATGAGACATGTGTTAGACTTCTGACCTACAGCTCTGTAAGATAATTATTTTTGTTGTTTAAACTGTTACAAAAACTTGTTATGGCATCTGCTGTGGTAGCAGTAGAAAACTAATACATTTGCAGACCATGCTTATTTATTTATTTATAACCTACTTTATCCCCAAAAGGTGAAAGCAGTGTAGAAGGGTGCAAATCATAAAACAAGATAGTATAAATTAAATGTAGGTACAAAAGAAGAAAAAAATTAAATAAGAATAGGAACCTAAAATGCAACCTAAGAATGAGGCTAATACAAAACTGCATCCCCAAAATGCATATATTACAAGTGGGCTGTAATCTTTCTAGTAGCCAATGTAAAGAGGGTAAGTTTATCAGTTCCATAATTCATGCTATCATAGTATTTGTATATAACAAAGGACTATTTGCTCAGAAAACTCAATTTCACTTGAGACTGAGACCAGATGAGAATTACTCCTGAAAGAGTTTATAATATACAGTCATGCATCGCTTAATGATGGGTACACATTCTGAGAAATGCATCATTAGGCAATTTCTTCTTCTTGTGAACATCATAAAGTGTACTTACACAAGCTTAGATGGTGTAGTCCACTCCATTATATAGTTCTATTACAATCTTATGGAATGACTGTTATATATGCGTCCCATCATTGACCAGAACACTGTTATGCAGTGCATAACTATATTATTCAATGATGAAGTCCACAACAAATTTCATACTTGTACAAGTCTATGCTAAATTTTAACATTAGTGTTATATTTTAATTAGGCTTACAATTTTCCAGATCAATGTAACAGTGATCGGAGTCACAGATCCTCCCACACATTCTCGATCCATAGACAACTCACAGACCTTAACCTTCAGCTCTTTCAAAACCGGCAGAGTTAAAGATTTATTCTTTTAGTAGACTCATTGTCCCCCCATAGCTAGATTTCTTTTTTCTCAACAGAACAGAATTTATTTCTCACTGCATGCTTTTAATGGTAAAAAAAAAATTAGTATAGTACAGATAGAAGAGACTCTTGGTAGGGGGAACAAAAGAAAGATGGGGTCAAAATTAAAGAAATGTTAGCTACTTACAATTCATTGAAAAGTGCTTTTTAGGCCAGAGGAGTCATAGCATGGCTTCCCTTGGACACATAATTCTGTCTCAAATCCTCTTGGTAAAATTGTGACAATAACAGTTTGGCTTCAACCGGAATATAGAAAGATCTTTGTTCTATCTCCTGTATTAGCTCCCCTCTGAATACACAAATCCATTTAAAGACAACAAGAGCTTAATATGCGGTAGAAGAGAAATGAGTGACAGAACAGAACAAAAAATTAAAAGTTTGCTATTAATTTATGTTATTGAATGTCATCCCTTTGTTTCCATTATGGTGTTTGATGGGTGAAAATTCATCATTTTTATTGAACACTTAAATTCTGATGGTACATTTTCTGTTTCAATACCGTAAACCATTGAGATATTTAAATTCTGGAAGTTGATAAATGAAAGTTAGGAGTAAGTTATTATCTTTTAAAATATGGAACTACATTTTCATACTTAGGGAGTTTCTATTCTTTCTAACTAAAACAATATGTTCCATTGTTTAACATTTCGGAATCAGAAATATTGCATCAGCCATGCAGATGGAGAAAGCACTAGACTTACAATAAGATATAAAAAGAAAAAGTAGTTACCAAAGAGCCGTAGGGATGAATGCACACAGAAGGGGCAGAACATGCCAGATCAGAATTGACAGATTGCTAAGAATAAAACTGAGCAATATCAATAAAGCAATATTCTTTTCCAATAGTTTTTCTAGTCATATTTGTACTTATAAACTCTGACATGTTTTACATATATACTTAAGTCAATTTCCAAGCATGTGTCAGGTGCCAAAGAACATAGAAACTAGAGTCCCATTTAGGGTGATGTGACTGCTGCAAGGCAGGCCAAATAAACCCTTGGAAGAGCAGAAAACTTGGCAAGGTTTACAGGTACTCCAGGCACAGCGACTTTTTTCAGGAAAAAAAAATCCACGTTTTCTTCAGCTACCTGGCCTGGGCCCATGTAGTTAGCCTTCTGGGGATATTCCGCCCTGTTTCTGCCAGATACTAAAGCACTCTTCTACATTCTTAGTTTTAGTTTTTTGGTCAATGGTCTTCAGTCCTGCCCTGAAGGACCCACTTATTTTTGTTATGCTGGTTCATTAAAAGACTCTAAATGGGATCTGTGGAACCTATGGGTGTACATGGATGACGCCAGAGGTGTGATTCCTAAAGTCCCTGAAACTGTCTGAAAAAATGAGAAAATACATTTTTTTAAAAAGGTGTATAGCTTTTATCAGACACTGGAAATGAGAGCACAGATAGTCAGAAGCTGGTTAGGCAGACAGAGAGGGAGGGTCTTGAGGAGACTTAACACCTGCAGGAATGCCTCTGTACCACCCCCATTATATAATTCTTGGCTGGAAATGTGATTAATGTGGTTAAGAACGTACTTTCAATCCAGGTTGTATCGCTAAAAGGGACTTTTTGCTGCTTAAATGCAGGCGCAATAGCTTAACTAAATGTCCTAACTTGACCTTGGCTTATTATAATATCATTAACATAGCATTTGCTTTGCAGTTTTACCCCCTCTCCCCAGTGGATTTTTCTGTGGTATTTATGGGTAATATTCAAGATAGAGTATCTTTGGTCAAGGACCCGCATGCGCAATAAGAATTGCGTCTTAGGAAGTAAGGGGAGGATGAGATGTAAATGAGAGAAACGCTCCCAGAAACGATAAGATAAAAACCACAAAAAAACTCCTAGCACTGGATAACTCATTTCGGGGCCCCTCTCTTTTTCTAGAGAGTTTTGTTGCTTAATAAACTCCTTCTTTCACTCATCCTTTTGGTGTCAGTGTTCCTTAATCTTCTTGGTCGTGTGACAAGAACTCAAGGTTGCTGGTTTAAACTGACAGTAGAGTTCAAAACTCCTGCAACAGAAGGAATATGTTACCCCAAAAACTTAAATACCATTGATTAATTGAATGTTCATATATATGCAGTGACTTGTACTTGACTTTGGGGATACAAAGGCATATATAGAATAATGATGATTATAGTATTTGCGACATCTTACATACTAACACACATTACACAGCTTACAAACTACTTTTTTTTTTTTTTTTTTTTTTTTTTTTTTTT
>NW_007253883.1:173757-222550 GCF_000164805.1 Carlito syrichta | reverse complement strand
TTCCAAAGTAGCCGGAATTACAGGCATGCGCTACCACGCCCGGCTGGTTTTTTTGATTTATTGTAGAGATGAAGTCTCCCTGCCCAGGCGGGTCTCGAACCCGCGGGCTCAGGCAATCCACTCACCTCAGCCTCCCAAAGGCACGGGATTACAGGCTGAGCCACCAAGCCCAGCTACAAACTACTTTCATAGATGTGTCTATTCTTGAAGAGCTTACAACTCAATTCGGACAAAAATACGTCCACTTCAATTATTTATTCAATATTCATAATGTTCTACTTTGTGCTAGGCTTTTTTTCTAAACACATGAGATACATCAGTAAGTAAAACAAAAATCTCTGCCATAGAAGATCACCTTATATTCTGCATTTAACATATGTAAAAAATGGGAAGAATTTGAAAATAATATACACTTATATAAAGTACATAGCAAAATGCTGACAAACTATAGAGTAAAGGACTTCAATGTAAAGCTCTAGTGTTTAAAAGAGCACTATCATACATCGGAAATACCCTGCTTTGAACACTTCTTTCTACTTTCAAACAATGTTATGAAATAAAGTTTAAAATTTGTCTGGGCTTGAATCCTGGTCTAGCTTTGATAAACTTTATTTTTGACTATGAGTCATCTTATTTAGGTTGATTGTAGAAATATTTGGTTTATTTCAACACAAAATTCTAAAGTTGAAATTGACGATGATATCTTTTCTTAACTTTTTCATAGAATAATATATTATTTCATAGTGGTACAAACTTAGACCATGTAAATTATGTTCTTTCTTTTCCTGCTTGGGTTTTATGCCCTTCTGGCCCTGTGCCTAGTACAAGTGGTAAGCAAGATCACTATTTTTTCCAATTAATAAGAAAGTAGAAATTTATTTTTAGGAGCACTGAAAATAGAATGTATGTATTCATTTAAGTAGTGAATAATACCAATAAAAATGTTTTAGCTGACAAAGCCTAAGGAATTTAGATCATGACATATATTACACAATGCAGATGAAATAAATTTTAGTCATAGTAATTATTCAATATCTAGTTTCTGTGTTTTTAAAATAAATTTACACTAAACTAGGGAAAGCTGGTATATTAAAATATTATGATAATGCTTCATTATAAATATGATATTGCTAAATATTATCCTTTTGTATAAAGTTAAGGGGCATATGTACAGTTTTGTTGCAAAAATATATTGAGTAGTGGTAAAGTCTGGGCTTTTAGTGTAATCATCACCTGAAAAAGGTACATTCTACCCACTAAGTAATTTCTCATTCCGATTATGCTGATTACCAAACAGCATATAGAAGAAGCATATTAGCAATTCTGTGCTCAAGGTTACATGAGACAGGATAACTAGTCCAGATTAAAAGACAGAAGTTTACTAGTTAGAGCATTTGGTAGAGCCTGAATAGACAAAGCAACTCTAAGCAAAAAGAACACAGTTAGAGGTATCATACTACCTGACTTCAAATTATACTACAAAACTATAGCAACCAAAACAGCATGGTACTGTTGTAAAAACGAACACATAGATTAACAAAACAGAATAAAGAAGCCAGAAATAAAACCATATATCTATTATCCCCTCCCATGCTCCCACTCTCCCAAGCTCCCAGGGTCTATTATCACACTCTTAATATCCATGTATGCATTATTTAGTTCACATTTATAAGTGAGAATATATGGTATTTGACTTTGTATTCCAATGGCCCCAGTTCCATACATGCTACTGGAAAAAAACATGATTTCATTCTTTTTTAGGGCTACGTAGTATTCCACTGTATGTGTGTATTGGAATATTTTATTTATCTAATCATCTTTTGATGAACATGTAGGTTGATTTCACATCGTTGCTGTTGAGAATTGTGCTGCAATAAACATAGGAGTGCAGGTATCTTTGTGACACAATGACTTCTTTTTCTTTGGATAGATACATAACAATACGATTGCTACGTCAAAAGGTAGTTTTATTTATTTATTTATTTTTTTGAGATGGAGTCTCACTCTGTCGCCCAGACTGGAGTGCAGTGGCAGTTCCCAGCCACTGCAGCCTCAACCTGCTGGGCTCTGGCGATCGTTCTGCCTCAGCCTTCCGAGTAGCCGGAATTACAGGCATGCGCTACCACGCCCGGCTGATTTTTTGATTTATTGTAGAGATGAGGTCTCGCCAAGTTGCCCAGGCGGGTCTCGAACCTGCGGGCTCAGGCAATAAACTCACCTCAGTCTCCCAAAGTGCGGGATTACAGGCTGAGCCACCAAGCCCGGTTTGGTAATTTTATTTTTAGTTCTTTGAGAAATCTCCACAATTTCTTCCATAGAGGCTGTATTAATTTACATGCCCACTAACAGTGTATAGGCATTCCTTATTCTCCACATTCTCACCAACATCTGTTATTATTTGACTTATCTCATTGTGGTTTTAATTTGCATTTATTTAATGATTTGTGATATTGAGCATTTTTTCAATATGCTTGTTGGCCATTTGTATGTATTCTTTTGAAAAATGTCTATTCATGTCCTTTGCCCACTTTTTAATGGGGTTATTTGAGGGTTTGTGTGAGTTCTGTGTGAATTCTGGATATTAGTCCCCTGTTGAATATAGTGTAAAAATATTTTCTCCCATTCTTCAGGTTGTGCTTTGACTCTGTTGATTATGCCTTTTGTCATGCAAAAGCTTTTTAGTGTTATTAAGTGCTATTTGCCTATTTTTTTGTTTTTGTTGCTGATGCTTTTGAGGTCTTACTCAAATTATTTGCCTAGACTAATGTCCAGATGAGTTTCCATAGGTTTTCTTCTATTATTTTTATAGTCTTAGGTCTTACATTTAATTCTTTCATCCATCTTGGGTTGATTTTTGCATATGATGGAAGATAGACATCCAGTTTCATTCTTTTGCATATGGCAATCCAATTTTCCCAGCACCGTTTATTGAAAAGGGTGTCTTTTCCCCAGTGTTCTTGTCAACTTTGTCATAGGAGAGCTGTCTATAGATACGTGGTTTTATTTCTGGCTTCTTTATTCTGTTTTGTTAATCTATGTGTTCGTTTTTACAACAGTACCATGCTGCTTTGGTTGCTATAGCTTTGTAGTATAATTTGAAGTCAGGTAGTATGATGCCTCTAACTGTGTTCTTTTTGCTTGGGGTTGCTTTGTCTATTCAGGCTCTACCAAATGTTCTAACTAGTAAACTTCTGTCTTTTAATCTGGACTAGTTATCCTACCTCATGTAACCTTGAGCACAGAATTGCTAATATGCTTCTTCTATATGCTGTTTGGTAATCAGAGAGAAAACATCTTTTCTTTTGTCACAGGCTACACTCCTTATCCCACACTGTACAAATGTATGTACTTAGGGGAATGTAGAAATCTCACGCCAGAGTAGCCTAGGAGAAAAACAACATTTCTCCTAATAAATGTTGCCATCTTTATATACAACAGATAATACATATTGTCTTTGAATCATGCTGATGACTTTAAGATGGCCAGAGCCTTGCCATTTTTATTTTTCCTACCCACCTCTCTTCTACATAGAATATTTATTCATTTATCCTTGAATTCTCAATTCCTGATATCACAGAAGGTGTTAATCTTTTCTTTAAGGGTCAGAATGAGTTCTGGTAAATTATAAAACTGATGTTCTGGGAAGAATTGTTGTAATTGCTGTTCTGAGTTTTTTGTGTCTTTGGATCTATGGAAGAAATAAAAGAAAATTTTTTCCTTTACTAATTGTCTTTCCTTCTCCTTAGAGTATCAATTTCATTTAGTAAGACTATTTCAAAACCATTCTTTAGAAAATGATTTCTGTCATTCTTTATAATATCTAATTCTTGTGGGGTTCATTATACAGGTTCTCCACTGCTGCTTTTTATCCGTGTGACACACAAACATTTTCTCTTCTCCATGATTACATTCTTAGTATGCCTATACTCTCTACTACAAAATATGTCCACTTTTCCTTTAATCATTATCTCTTTATCTGTTGTCATCTTTAGAACTATCATAAAATCACTTTAAATTCAATAAATTAAAATTTTATTTTAAAAGTTTTCAGTGCTCAGAATTGGAAGAATGCTATTACTGAGGAAGTGGTTATCAGAACTGACCTAACATGACCTTGTGACATCTCAGCCCTAATAAGCCAGAAGAGCCAGAGATAAGAGCCCCAGCTTAGGACTTCAGACAAGCTCATTATCTCTTTCACTTCTCTCTAGCAGCTTAAATATATTGATTATGTACTTGTATTAGTCTACTGGGACTGCCATAACAATATACCACAGACTGGACGGCTTAAGCAACCAAAATTTATTTTCTAACAGTTCTAGAGGCTGGAGGTACAAGATCGAGGTGCTGGGGTTGGTTTCTGGTCAGAGATCTCTTCCTGGCTTACAGATGGCCACCTTTCCTCTGTGTCTTCACATGGTCCCTCCTTTGTCCATGTGGGCACACACAAACACACAGAGAGATCTGGTGTCTCTCTTATTATAAGGATACTAATCCTATCAGGTTGGGGCCCTACCCTTATTATATCATTTATTCTTAATTATATCCTTAAAGAGTCTATTTACAAATACATTCACCTTGAGGATTAGAGCTTCAGCACATGAATTCTGGGAGGACACAGTTTTGTCCACAACAGTACTATTCTGTTTTTGCATCTCTGTTCTGAGAATTCAGCTCCCATCCCTGCCACTCTCTACAGTCTAACTTACCTTAGCATGCCTCGTAAGTGACCTTAATTATACTTGACTTTTTACTCTGTTGTTTCTGTATTCTTGGTTCTTGGTTCCTTTGCCTCTGTATTTCAAGTATCACTTCTGTAGATCATATTGTATACTTAGACCATTCAATGAGTTGTCTCCCCAGCTCTTTCTTCAGCAGGAAGTCTTTTTGAGAAATGATAGAATAATTTTCCATTTGATCACAATGTTCTAGTAGAAGTCCTTAGAGACTGACCAACCTCACCTACTACCTACTTACTACATATCCACCTACCCTCACACATACAGATACATGGATTGTTTCTCTCTGTTCTGGCCACAGTCAGCTGCTATAAAACTAAACTCCAGTCATCAAACCCTGTCCTATCCTTTCCAAATTTGTTGAACCCCGCATAAATGTCAAGTAAACCATATATGTATAGTTTTAAATTGATTTTAATAACAAATAAAGTACCACCACCATTTAGTGATGACCCATAAAAATGGCAAGGTTGAGTTTTTGGAAAGATAAAATAAAGTCCTTTTTAATATTGAACCTGAACCTGAAGAGCTGAAGTTAATCAGTGACTATCATGAGAGTTTTTAAAAATGTTTTTTTAATGTCTTTCTCTACATTTTAATATATCATCGTGCCCACCTCCCATCAATTATATTTTCTTTAATTTGAACCATATATATCAGTTGGCACATCTCCATACTCTAAAATATTTTATAAAAAAAGAAGTGTCTCCATGGTTTTATGACATAGTTTCTTCTACGTCAGTTTTTGGATTCTTTTCACTATCAAGTTTTATGGAAATTCCAGGTAAATAGCTTAGATTTTTGAGGGCTAGAGGATGGGTTGCATAGAGAGGAGAAAGTATTTCTAGTGAGAAAAGGAATCCTCTGAAGAACTTTGTATACCAGTGAATCCCAAAGAGAGAATTGAAATTAATTCTCTGGGGCAAAACAGCTCATATAGCCTTTGGCAAAATTCTACCAACCTATCTGAACACATCTAGCTGATGAGAGACTATGTTGCTTGAGATTCTTCTGTACTCCCAAATGTGCTTAACTTAGATTTCTATATCCTTTGTGCTTTCAGTGGAAGTGTTCCAGGAAGAATTGCAGTGATTTAAAAATAGATACTTGCCACACTTTCCTTTTCATATTTCCTGGCAACTAACTGCAGATTACTTGAAGAATGCAAATTCCAAAACATTCTAAACCTGCATTGAAAACAAACAAAAACCCACAGGTTTTGTGTGTTCGTTACTAATATACAGCTCGTGAAAAACCATAATCTCCTATGTGTCTGTAACAAACTCCAGAAAAAAAAAATGTTTAGTGCTCAGTGTCTGAATGACTGCCTAATCACGCAGGATGAAAAAAATTTATCTTTCGACTTATTATTTTTTATAGCATATTATTTCATGAATTTTTTTTTTTTTTTGAGTTGGAGTCTCACTTAGTCACCCAGACTGGAGTGCAGTGGCCGCTCCTGGCCACCGCAGCCTCGACCTGCTGGGCTCTGGTGATCCTTCAGCCTCAGCCTTCCCAGTAGCCGGAATTACAGGCATGCACTACCACGCCCAGCTGATTTTTTGATTTATTGTAGAGATGAGGTCTCGCTGCCCAGGCGGGTCTCGAACCTGCGGGCTCAGGCAATCCACTCACCTCAGCCTCCCAAAGGCGCGGGATTTTAGGTTGAACCACCGAGCCCGGCTAAATGAATGTTTTTAAATGACATATATGTTACAAAAAGATTGCAGTGCCAAATACTTTGTGCAGGGATAATTTTCCTTTTAATGTTTTCCACATTGATCATAAAAATAAAATATACCCATTTTGTAAAAATGTATTTAAGAAAATAAATGGTCTTTTCATAATCCCACCATTTTGAGATAATCACAACTAACTCTCACTGGAACTAAAACATTATTGAAGTTTATCTTTTAGCAAAATTAAAATTTGCATTTTGTTTTATTTTCACAATTTGAGTGTATCTTCATGAGTGAAGCACATAATTGTTCGAAAGACCATTCTACATTATATTTATATGAAGGAAACAATATAATTATTAGCACTTTCTGAAAGAAAGGCAAAATTTATATAGGATTCTCAGAGGGGTCTGCAAAAGAGGTTAGCTATCTTGTTTTTAAAAACAATTACTTATTAATTCAATAGTTTCACTTCTAGCAATCTATCCTGAGGAAATTATGAAAAATTTGCTCCAAAATTTAAATATCAAGGTGTTTATCATAGTGTTATGTATAATAATGAAAAATTCAAAGCAATCTAAATTCTCAATATTACAGGAATTGTTTAAAATATATGGAATCTCCATGATAGACTATTGCATAGCCATTTAATAGTATATTTTTAAAATTTTAAACATCATACAAGGGTACTTATGGTATAACATTAAGTTAAAATGATAAAAAATCATATGACTATTAGTTCAACTGCATAAAAATTTACCAGGCCTGGTGGCACACACCTGTTGTTCCAGCTACTTGGGAGGCTGAGGCAGAAGAATCACCTGAGCCCAGCAGATTGAGGCTGCAGTGGCCATGAGCGTGCCACTGCACTCCAGCCCGGGTGACAGAGTGAGACCCCAGCTCACAATTTTTTTTTTTTACCTGCAGAAAAGTTGACCAAGTTCAACAATCTTGGCTCCAGCCAGCAGAAGGAGTTTTTTCAAGTTTACAAAGTTTGTAGAGTTGCTTGCTTTCTTTCCCCTCTTCTACAAAACAAAGTTAGGCTAAACAAAACAAAACAAAAACAAAATGAAAAATCTTGTAATTTTTTCCCACAGGAAACATAATGATGACTACAGGATCTCGACTCAAAATATTTATTTTATCCCTATCACTAAAAATCATCAAAAAGTGAGCTTGCTCTAAATAAATAAAACTTCTTCATGTACTTTAATAAAACAGCTTAGGATTTGTTTTATAGAAAACCAATAAACGCTTGTGTAGTCAGAACATTGAAATCTTGTTCCCATTTTAAAAAATTAAACCTCTTTTGTAAAAAAACATTATTGACAACAGGAGAAAGACTAATAATCCCATTAAAAAGTGGGCAAAGGACATGAACAGACACTTCTCAAATGAAGGCATACAAGTGGCCAACAAATATATTAATAAATGTTTAACATGACTAATCATCAGAAAAATGGAAATCAAAACTACAGTGAGATGCCATCTCACACCGCTCAGGATGACTTTTGTTTAAAAGTCAAAAAACAACAGATGTTGGTGAGGATGTGGAAAAAAGGGAATGCTCCTACACTCTTGATGGGAATGCAAGCTAGTTCAGCTTCTGTGGAAAGTAGTGTGGAGATTTCTCAAAAAACTGAAATAGATTTACCAATCCACCCAGAAATTCCACTACTGGGTATATGCCCAAAGGAACATAAATCACTCTACCAAAAAGACCTGGACATGAATATTTATCACAACACTATCTACAACAGTGAAACCATGGAGCCAACCTAAGTGTCCAACAACAATGGACTGGATAAGGAAAATATGGTGCATATACACGATGGAATACCACGCATCCATAAAAAGAACAAAATCTTGTCCTTTGCAACAGCATGGATGCAGAGATCACCATCCTGAGCGAATTATCACAAAAATAGAAAACCGAATCCCATATGTTCTCCCTAATGAGTGGGAACTAAACATTGTATGCACATGGGCACAAGGATGGGAACAACAGACACTGGGACAATCACTAAAGGGAGGAGGGAGAGAGGAGGTAAAACTACCCACTGGAGACCATGTCCACCATCTGGGTGACAGGCTCAATAGGAGCCCAAGCTTCACTATCACACACTATTCCTATGTAACAAACTTCTACATGTACCCCTCAAATCAGCTAAATAAATAAATAAATAAATAAATAAACAAATAAATAAATAAATAATATTCAAGGACCAGGCTTTCAGGAAGTTGACAAATTTTACCATACCAAATGTCTAGTAAAAAGAGAGCAAAAGGATACACAAGTCTCCTGGTGACAATGCAAGGGGGCACTGCAAAAAAACTAGCCTTTGCTGAAGGACCTGAATAGATATTTCTCAAAAGAAGACATACAAATAGCTAACGGGCACATGAAAAAAGTGTTCAGCATCATTAATAATCAGGGAAATACAATCAAAACCACAATGAGGTACCACCTCACACCCATGTGAATGATTGTTATCAAAATGACAAAAGATGACAAACATTGGAGAAAACAACCCTTGTGTGCCCTTGGTGGAAATGTGAATTAGGATAGCCATTATGGAGGACAGTATTAAAGTTCTTCAAAAAACTATTTATAGAACTACCATATGGGCAACCCCCTTGGGTCCCCTCCAACTATGGGAGCTTTTCTGTCCTCTCAATAAATTCTGCTTTCTCAAACAAAACAAAACAAGATAAAAAAAACTACCATATGATTCAGCAATCCCACTTTTGAGTATTTATCCAAAGGGAAGAGAATCGGTATGTTGAAGAGATATCTGCACTCCCACAATACAGAAGATATGGAAGCAAACTAGCTGTCCATCAACAGATGAATAAATAAAGAAGTTATGCTATTCATACTATAATACTAATACTATTCATCCCTTAAAAAGAAGGAACTCTTGTCATTTTGGATAACATGAATGAATCTGAAGGACATTATGTTAAGTGAAATAAGCCAGGCACGGAAAGGCAGATACTGCATGATATCACTTATACATGGAAACTGAAAAAGTCAAACTCATAGAAGTAGAGAGTAAAATGGTGGTTACTAGAGACTGGGGGCAAGGGGAGAAATGAGGAGATGTCGGCTAAAGGCTACCAAATTCCAGTTAGACAGGGGGATTTAGCTTCTAAGCTATATTACACACAAAAAAATGAGATGATGGATATATTAGCCTGATTTAATCATTCCATAAAGTATACATATATCAAAACATCACATAGTACCCTATAAATATATTAGTTGTCAATTACAATTTTTAGAAGCAAAATAATAATCATAAAAGGTATTTACTCATACAAATACATAGATAAATACATACATACATACATAAAATTTTAAAAGAAGCTAGTCTTTGACAATTTAGCTTAGCTGTGATCACATATATACAGAGAGGGCTGAAAGCCCCTTTCAGTCTTCAGCCATTCTTTTTCCCTCCCCTCCCCCAGAAACTCATGTTCATGACAACAGACAAAACTTCTAGAACTGTTGTCTGTCTTTGATGCCGATGTAGAAAACTTTGTTCTTCGACAAAATGACAAACCAGATGTATGGCCAAGTGCTGCAGATATTCCAATTGTATAAAAGAGTAGTATAATTTATTTCTCAATTAAAGTTTTGCCTGGCAAATAATTTTCTATTTTGATAACATCCACAACATCTGAGTTTCTAAAAGGGGCTAAAAAATGGGAATTGTTTTATAGCACATAACATATAAATACTATATACATTCTACACTAAGAGATGTGAATGGTGTTACCTAATTTTAGTTATCGCTAGAGGCAGACTTTTAGCTTCCTATTTCTTTATGTTCCATTTCAAAATATTAGAATAAAAATCATCAGTTATGGTATGACTGAATTTAACAGTCACACCCAGTTCAACTATTTACAGGGCACATAACTTCACAAGTCCCTCAAAGTATATATGATTTCTTTTGGTTGGCAATGTGACAAGAAATCTTGGAGAAACATACTAGGAAAGGTTTTTTTTGTTGAGGCAAATTTAAGTGTTGATTATTTCCTTGTCTTTTCAAATTGAGCTGCCTTTAAAAAAATCTGCACTGCTTCAAGCTTCCATTGACAAAATCTTTGACACATAGTAAGCATCATGGCTTTGTGTCATATCATATTTAGTAATGAAAGTGAGACCAAAGTTTATCTTAAGTATTTAAATACATCATTTTAATTTTTTTTGAAATTTTCAACTTAGGTTTGGGCAGACATAAACAACGACATGTCCCTTATTATGAGCTACGTTTTATTTAATTTGAATCAACATTATACTACATAAAAAGCCATAGCATTGTAATATTACCTGATAGTGACATTCAATTTACCTCACAGTTAATAACATAATTCAGATAAAGTATTTTACACAATTTTCAAAATAAAGGAAAAATATTGAGGAGAAAGATATATAATAAACACATAGAAATATATACACATATTATGTGTCTATAGGTACATACCACCTTATATTTAATAACAATTTAAATATAAATTTTTTCAGTTTCCAAATTAACAGAAAAACATTGAGGTTATATAGATATTCACGCATGATGTTTATGAGTGCATATGTGAATGAATATATACAATTTAATCCTGGTAGCAGTTAATAATAACTACTATATATCTTAAGTGTACTTATGAGCATGAATACACTGTAGGGATCACAGAATCTGGATGCTCATAATGAGGACTTAGACTCAATACTTGAATTGGAGTTATATTTGGTAGACTTTATAAAGTTAGAGGATGAGCAATCCTTACTATATATAGTTCCATCAAAAATAAAGTAATTTTCAAAATGTACAGATGTGTTTCTTCAGCTTCCATTGGTTAGAACCATGTCACATTAGAAATGTGACAGGTTTTATATTCTATCACAACCATCATGAAGGAAAATCAATGGATACTTACATATTGTCATATTTTCTTTCTTTTGAAGTTTTCTAACTTAAGCTAGGATTGTTGTAAAGAAAAACAATCATCCATGACTATAATAGCTGGATACATTTCCTTCTGTTCCTAAGAAGGAAAATGACACTAAATGTCATCATGTAGCAATAATAAGAATCATATAGTTATGGTGCTCATCTAGCACACTTTGTCACCTAAATTAGGCTGAATAGGGGAGGTCGATGTTGCAGTAACAAACAGCCACATCTTAGTCCATTCAATATAGCAAAAGTTGATTTCTCACTTTCACAAAATCAGTGTGTTGTGCAACTCTCCAGGGCAGCTTTCCTTCAGGTTGTGGTAATTTGACTAGACTCTTGCAATAATTTAACTCAACCACCTTAACAGAAAGTCCCACAATTGCCAAGGAAGATAAATGAGAGTTAAAGAATTGAGTACTGTGTTATAAGTGTTTGAACCCAGAAGCAATACACACCATGTCTGCTCAGTCCTTTGACCAGAAATAGGCATATGGCTCCACCTACGTGTTAAGGAGTTGGAAAGCATAGTCTTCTCACAGAGAAGAAGAGAACTGGATATTGGTAAGTAGTAATGATATCTATGATACCATTTCGGACTCCCTTAAAATGAAGCAAGACCTTAATAATATTATTCAAAAAGCAGAAAGGAAATCAAAGACACCCTAGAGATCTTTTGGACCTTCGTTAAGAATTCAGCATTTTCTTTCTAAAAGTTATAAATCCAAGCTTTCTCTCAATAGATTCCAGTAAGAATGAGAACCATTTAACGGATTTAACACAATTTTGTGTTCAGTTATCAACACTACCATTTAATAACTATGTGAGTGTGTGTTCTTGGATAAATGACTTAATATATTTGATCCTTGATTACCTCATCCTTAGAACAAGAAAGATAATGCCTAGCTTCCATGGTAGTTTTGAAGAGTATATGTGATATGAAATATGAACTAGCACAATATCTGACACACACCAGCTTCTTAATAAATACGAGTTTCCTTCTCTACATTCTCTTCTCTCTTCCACCTTTCCTTCACTTTTTAAAGTATTGGCACTTTTCAGGAACAACAAACCACCTGTGTGGTTAAGAGACTGAATCCTATAAAGAAAGAGTTTTAATTCTAGCTCTGTCACTCACTAGTGTGGTAGTCTTGGGAAAATTACTTAAATATCGCTGAGCTTCATGTCCTCATCTGTAAAATAAGGTCAGTATAGTATCTAGCTCATAGGATTTTTAGAAGGATTCAGTTGTATAACGTGTATAAAATACTAACGTATTTTTCAATAAATATTAGCAATTATTATTATCATTATTAACAATGCAGCATGTTCATATTTTCATGTCAGAAGTGTGGTCTACTTAAACCAGGCTTTGGAGAATACTTTAATAACTAGTTTTTAAAATATAATTTATGGACCAGCGGAATCAACATAACCTGGGAGCTTGTTAGAAATGCAGGGTCTCAAAACCTCACTCCAAACTCACAGTCAGAATCTGTATTTTAAATGATTCCAAAGTGGCTGGATGGGGTGGTTCGCCTTTATATTCCCTGCATTTTGGGAGGCTGAGGTAGATGGATCACTTGAGACAAGGAGTTCAAGATCAGCAAGATGATATAGTGAGACCCTGTCTCTATCAAAAACAAAAACAAAAAACTAGGTGATTCCTATACATACATTGAAGTTTTAGAAGCATTACTCTAGTAGATGGGGTAGATGAGTGTTTTCACGTGGTATGCATATTGTTAAAGTACTGACATATAGGATGCCCAAGAAGATAGAAAAGTGTTGTGAAAAGAGCATTGGTATGGGGTCAAGAAATCAATGTTTAAATTCTGAATCTTCCACTGACAAGCTGATCAATTTTGTACAGATCATTTAATTCATTTTAGTCCTTTTCCTCATTTACAAAATGAAATAGTTAAGCTCTACCTATGGTATAACCAGGAACACACATGAGAATTACTAGATGGTGCTATGGTATTGCAAAATATAGGACAAGCCTGGGACCTGATTCATTACGTCTGTCATGGCATCAAAACTAGGGGCAGCTGCCTTTGTATGAAAATCTCCAGAGGTGGGAAGAATAATAACCTAGAGAGGAGACATCCATAAGATCGCCTAAGGAAAGATCAGAGAGTGAGAACCTGGAAGTCAACATGCAACAAATATTAACAGGAGTTCTCACACAAACACTAAAATCCCATGAATAGGGCAGGTTGGACAGCTACTATGCTCAGCGTTCTTGTAGGAATACAATAAATTAGGAGAGGAAAGTACTTATTATAGAGCTTGGCACAGAACAGACTTTCTACAAAGGTTCCTTCTCTTTTCCATTTCCCTCCTTAAAAAGGTTCCCCATGCATTTCAGAAGGATCTAACTGATTTCAAAGTAGCATACTCTACTTCGACTCTCTTAGGTGCAATAAACCAGATAGTCTCAAAAGCAAACAAAAACATCTAATAAGTAATCTTTATAGATAAAACAGAACAATAAACACAATTTCTTACTTTATTAAGCAATAGAGTTTTTATGTTGTAATACCAAGACTCCAGACAAGCCACACAATTTTCAGGGCCCACTGCAAAATAAAAATGCAGAAGTCCCTTTATCAAAAAGTGTTAAGAATTTTGAGACAGTGACAGCACAGCATTAAACCAAGTGTAGATCCCTTCAGTACACTTAGCTTTGTGTAAATGCCTTCACATGCTCTGAAGGACTAAAGGAACCCTGAACTTGAAGTCCAAAAGTCTGCAAAATATGCTAGCTTGGCAACTTATTAGCTGATTGATCTGAATCCAATCACTTTACTTCTCTGGACCTTAATGAAAAAAGAAGTTGGAAAAAAAAGCTCTGCTATTCTATGACTCTATAGCATTCCTTGCAGTTTTTCAGAAAATAGGTTGCTTAGTTTTTCATTCAGTACTTTTTTTTTTTTTTGAGTTGCAGTCAGTCTCACTCCGTTGCCCAGGCTGGAGTGCAGTGGCATGCTCACAGCCACCCCAGCGTTGACCCGCTGGGCTCCAGCTGTCCTTCCGCCTCAGCCTTCCTTTCACCTCAGCCTTCCAAGTAGCCGGAACTACAGGAGCGCGCTATCACGCCCGGCTAATTTTTGCTTTATTGTAGAGATGAGGTCTCGCCAAGTTGCCTGGGCTGGTCTCAATCCCTGGGCTCAGGCAATCCACTCGCCTCGGCCTCCCAAAGTGCTGGGATTACGGACTGAGCTGCTAGCCTGGCCTCAATACATTTTTTAACGACACCAGGTCATGAAACAAATTCATTCCGGATTTTATTTTTCCCTCTTACTTACTTTTATGTAATATGTGCTACCCATCACAGAAGTAAGGAATGCAGGGCTAATATAACTAATAAAAATTAAAGGTATTTTTGCCAATATCTGAGTTCAAAGAGTCCAGATTTTCAGTTAGTCAAGGTTATTGGGGTTAGTCATGCAAGCAGTCGCGGGTCCCCATTCTCCACTGGGAGAAGGGTGCAGATTTGCATGGAAAATTAGTAGAGATAAATGCCAAAGTCTGATAGTAATGTGCATGCACTATTTAGACCCCTCTCAATTATCTGTAATGTTTGGTCTTAATAATAGCTGTGTTTTCATTGTTATATTCAGCTTACTATAGAATAAAACAGTGACTGCTTCAAAAATAAAAGGCTACATGAATGTTTATCCTCCTCCTTGTTATCAAAAACCTTCACTTCACAGAGTAATAAAAGAGGGAATTTGGAAAAACACCAGTGAGACACAAACTTAGCATGTGTGACCAAGATTAACTCAAAATTTTGAGAAAGAAGACAGGAAAGAAGTAAATTAATCCATACCCCCTGCAAGGGATTAAAAAATGAGCAAAAAGCTTGATTAAAAAAAATCTCCAAGTCAAAACGACTATTTGAACAAAAGCAGCACTTGAACAAGATGAAACAGAATACCCCAGGCAGAACAGAAATGGTTTCCACTGGAAAGCTGATGTTCCCCAAAGAAGGAAACTCCCCCAGAAATTCAGAACAAAGATAAAGGCATAAAGAATCAAAGTGTACATTAAGAATATTAAATTCTGCTAAATGAACAAAGTGATTGATTCATAAACAAGCATAGTAAGGAAGCTCTCTATCAAGAAGCATATGCTGCCTGAAATCATAGGCAGTGCATTCAAACAAGTACACAAGACCACCTAGAGACCAAAATCTTGCTATGATGTTGTCTTTGGGGTTTGTTGTCATTGTCAACGAAATGGTCTCATAATAGGGTTCTTTTAATACTCTCAGAAATAACATCCCCACTCCTACACTAAAATCAGGAGATGTAAAGTAGGAGTTAACCGAAGCTGTTTTGTATGATTTTAAAGTTTTGTTGAGTATAATTAATTTTGTTTGCTTCAGTTCATCAAATACTTACTAAGCACCTAGTATATACCAGGTTCTGTGCTAAGCATAGGGGATATAAGTACCTTCAACTCTAGTAGAGGAGACTATAGAAAACCAGGTGACATTAATACATACTACTGAAGGACAGCTAGAGGTACAATACCAGTATAAAACCTAACCTTCAACTAAGTTTGTCAGAAAGATTCCCCCTTATTCTGTTAACAATTTACAAGCCTTTTGGCCTCCTAACCATATACTCTTTTTTTTCTCCATAGTACCACCTTAAACTGGGTAAAGATGCTGACTGTGTGAACAGGATATAAATAAATTATAC
The DNA here is from genome assembly GCF_000164805.1 of Carlito syrichta. NCBI lineage: Eukaryota > Metazoa > Chordata > Mammalia > Primates > Tarsiidae > Carlito > Carlito syrichta. The sequence goes on along the minus strand of NW_007253883.1, from coordinate 206,459 downwards.
TCCCCAAAACAGAGTGTCTTAGATGGGGAAACTTAAGCAATCACATGACCATTGATTATTAGCCATCAGTGGACAAGATTGACCTCAGGTACCATTTTGAGGCCAGTAAAACTTCCTTTGGCTCCTTCTTGCTCTTTTCAGAATCCCTTCCAGAATCTCAGTGCTCTCTTGTGCCTTTCAGGATTTCGAATCCCTCCCCAAGAAGATCATTTTCTTTCTCACTCTGCTCCTTTACAAAACTGACAATTTGTTGGAGACCACTGTAATAATAATTACAGAGTATTTACCAAGCATCAACATCCATGTTCAGTATTTATACATTATATCTCATTTAATTTTAACAACCATGGAAAAAGTATTTTCTTCCTTCTTTTACAAAATTAGTAAACAAAAACTCAATGAGGTTAATTTAGCTGGTATTTCATAGCTCCTAAGGAGAAGAACAGGATTCCAACCCAGATCTAACTTCAAATTCTTGTCTTTAAGTGACGATGAGTCTGTAAACCAATTCTTTAAATGTTAATGTTAAGAGTAATCGGATGTGATGATTCATGCCTGTAATCCTAACACTTTGGGATGCTGAGGCAGGCAGATGGTTGGAACCCACGAGTTCGAGACTAGCCTGGACAACATAGCAAGACCTTGTCTCTAACAACAACAACAAAAAAAAAAAATTGCTGGACGAAGTGACGCGTGCCTGTGGTCCCAACTACTTAGGATGCTAAGTTGGGAGGATTGCCTAAGCACAGGAGGTTGAGGCTGCTGTGAGCCATGATTGTTGTGATCATGCCACTGCACTCCAGCCTGGGAGCCAGAGTGAGACACTGACGAGAGAGAGAGAGAGAGAGAGAGAGAGAGAGAGAGAGAGAGAGAGAGAGAGAGAGGTATATAAAAGAAAAGAGTGAAGTGCTATCTTTCCTCAGTGTCTGCATTTAAAAAGACAACATTGTAGAATGCAAACAATGTATTCTAAAGGAATGATTCCTTAACAGTGGAATTACAATCGCTAAAAGAGAACGGGTAGGCACTATGTTTAGGCATATTAAACTTTTCACTGTACAGTACTTATAAAATTGTATTTGGTTGGTAGTTTTAGGCACTTTTTCTACCTGCATAAAAGCTGATATCCTGTTCTCTACCTGTGACAATTTCACCACAATGACCAGTTTCTTGTATGGTATAGTGTTGTTTTAGTTAATTTATTTATTCATTAAATCAATTATTCATCCATTAATGCATTCAAAAATATTAACAACCAGACACTATGTTAGGCACTAGAAACATTGTGGTAAACAAGAATAACGCTGTCTTTGCCATCAAGGTTATAGAATAATTGGAGGTGATTTCTCCAAGTCTAAGATATTATCTAGGGCATATAGCAATGGCTATTGCTGTGTGTGTGTCTGTGTGTGTTTGTGTCTGTATGTATGTATCAGGCAAAGTTATTTATATTGCCTGGTTGTAAAATAATTTAGGTCATACTGGAGACATCCTTTGTTTTCATGAAGAGGTAGAAATTGCTGGGAAAAAAAATCTACAAAAAAGTCCTGTGAATTAGAAAGTATTCTTCTGCAGTGAAATACTTTTGGATAAATAAATTTGGAGAATGTTCATATCAATATGGCTTATTGGGTTCTGTAAATTTGGAAAGCAAAATTACTAGATTATGTTAGAAAAAATAGGGACCATCTTCCTCACTTCTTGATAAACTCTCTGAAATACACATCTCTTTATTTAAAGATGAGCAAAGGGACAGGTATTTTCCAAATCATTCAACTTTTAAACAGATCAATCTCACTGAAAACCATTGAGATTCAAAGATATTAAATGTTAAAACAAGGATAATGTTAAATGTAGAGCATACAGTAACAGATCTGTAGCAACACATAAGCCTACCTACTTTTTGACGTATCACTTTTAGTAGATACCCTTTTTAGAAGACCACTTAACTCTGCCCATTTAACAATCCATTCCTTGCCTTTGCTTTTTAAAGAGCATTGACATTTGCCCTTCTTATTTCTGTAAGCAGTGTCATAAAGCTTAATTTCAATCACAAGGTTCAGCAGCTTAGAAAATTTGTACCCTTTCATTTCTCTTGTGGTGAAAAGAAATGTTTTGTTTTGTTTTTTTGAAAAAGGAAAAGGGGTAATGAGGTAAAGACTTAGTGTTCATGATTATAGTTGATTTCTGAGGTTAATCACCTTAAGTTTTTTTTAAAAGGTGTCTCTGGCTATATGTTATATGTATAATAGATGTTGATATAAATTATATTTTTGAGTTTAAGTGTAAATAAAATTTTATCATTGGATATTTAGCATTAACAAAATACAAGTGCTACTCATTTAACTACAATTAATATTCATTTAAAGCATAACAACATTTTTTGACTACAATATTCTTTAAATATTATAACTGGATCATTATTTTATCAGTGCTCATTGTCTTGACATACCATTAATTTTTCTTTTTCAGTACAAATGGGAAATACATTTAAGGAATGAACAGATTTCAATTAAAGTTGAACACCTTTTGTATTAGTTTACTATGACAACTATAAAAATTATTTCAAATTTGGTGGCTTAAAACAACACTCATTTATTCTCTTACAGTTGCAAAGACTAGAATTCTGAAAAAAGTTTCACTCTGCTGAAATAGAGGTGGTGGCAGGTTCTGCTTTCTCCAGAGGCTCTAGAGAAAAATTCATCTTTTGCCTCTTCCAGCTTTTGGTGACTTCCAGCATTCTTTGGCTTTACGACCACATAAATCCCATCTCTGTCTCCATAGTCTCATTGCTTTCTTCTCTTGTTTGTGTCAATGTTTACTGTCTCTCCCTTATAAGCATATATGTGATTACATTTAGGGCCTACCCAGGCAATCCAAGATGGTCTTCCCATCTTAAGATCTTTAAGTACATCTGCAAAGTCTTTCTTTTTTTGCCATATAAGGTAACATTTACATGTTTTAGGGATTGGGACATAAATATCTTTTGACTCCATTATTCAGCTTACTGTACCTTCCTGAAGTACATACAGAACCATATTATGACTGCTATGGTCCATAGATACTTTTGCTTTTGTTGCCTTTTCCTCCATAGAAAGAAATTAGAAATCAAATTTTATGACAGCTTTGGTATAAAGATGAATACTTACATATTTATTGTTGTCATGAAGATATATACATTATTATTATATTCATTTTTTCTGATTAAAAACGTAAAACAGTACGTTTGTAGACTCCCTAAAGTAATATAGGCCCTAGCACTGTGCCGAATAGAAAATTCAACCTTGCATACAGAAGACACAGAAGGTGTATGGATCTCAGTAGCTGATCGAATTTTTAGAGTACACAAGCTGAGGAAATAATTCTGTTTTTTAATTGTACTTTGGTTTTCAAAATTCACAAGATTTCTGCTCCAGTTTAGATAAGTGTTCCTTTCTCCAAGCTCTATCATTTTTCTATTATGTGACCCTTAAAAAGGGAAAGACATTTTTAAGAAGGTCTATTATTTCTATACTTCATTAATGGAAAATAATGTGCAAGATCTTTTTTAAAAATTTTAAAAAATTGTTTCATTCTTTGTTATCCCACTGCAGATTCTGTGAGTAGCAACACACAGCTAATTGTGTATGTTTTCTTTTAAAATTTTAAAGGTTGGAAGGAAGAGAGAAGTAACACTAATAATGTTGAACTAAATCACACAGCTTCAATGTGACCTGGTTGGACGTCACCCAATTTATGCCTCTTCCAAATTAGGTTTTTCAACAATAATGTTGTTCCACTGTCAAATAGTTCATAATTGTTAACACAGTTCATTTGTGGCTTGCAGACCTACATTTCCTTTGGCAATACAAGGAGAGTGAGAAATCATACAAATTTTTACTTTCAGTGTGTTATGAAAGATTATGTTAATCATAGAAATCACAGTTTGGGCAGCTAACAGCAAATCAAGGTTTGTTTTTTCTTCTTTAGTAAGAAAATGCTATTATTATCACGCACTGCTTTTCAACCAGGAATTCTGCAACCATACATTTCCTAACATGTAAACTTTAGTTCACAAACTCAGTTCATTAGTTTTAATAAAGTCCTTATGATTTAGATGATGCAACAGATGATGATATTCCATATTATATTTTATTACCTCCAGGACAGTTTTAGTTATACCTAAAGTGTGCAACTGCTGTATACATTCATTGCTTTCTTTGGGAGAAGAGAATGAGTAATTTTTATATATGAAATAAGATAAATTAACATATTTTAAAATATGCTTCTTAAAGATTATTCTTATGTGTATTTTCAAATTGAATTAAAAGTTTCATATTTTTATATAGTACACATTTTCAGTTTTACATAGTTATGAAATCTCAGTAATAATGATAGTTAAAAATTGGACTTTTCATGTATTATTTCATTCATTGCTCACAACAAAAATTCAAGATGAGTACTTTTATTATTTCATTTTGCAAGTGAGGACACTGACATACTGAACAGATATATAATTTGTCCAAAATCACAAAGCTAGTAAATAATGAAGTTGAGAATTAAACCTGTCAAGTATGTCTGACTGTAGGGCCTATGCAATGTAACCTCCATATTATAATGTCTCCACATAGACTACCTTTACATGTTTGTATAATATTCTAATATCCTACTTTTTGTGGGAAATGCCAATGTTCATGACAAGTTATTGGTGACTGCAAACTATCAACCAAATTCAATTAATGACACACACATATGCCATGAATCAAATACAGAATCCACTCAGAAAGTTAAGTAGAGTTTGCATTGGATAGTAGTGTGTGTCCAATTTAGCTGGGACTGGAGAATGAAATTTAAAATGTCAAAGTTTTGGACCTTTGTGGATAAAACTGTTAGTTGTCTGTATTACAAAGCCACAGACTTGACCATTAACCCCGGTCAGCTTCACAAATGTATGGAAGACACAAATAGAATTTGGGCAGAGAGAATGAATAACTCATAGCAAATATGTTGTTTCTTCCATGAAGGAAACCAAGCAAATACTATGTCCCATTGAAGAGTAGACAATAGTGCCATATTATATTCAAAGGACAACATTAAGACATAAAGGAGCTATAGGGTTTAACTGAAAGCACTGTGTGCTGTGCATTACTATTTTTAAGTTGGAGGTGTCTCTACTGCTACATCATGTCAGAAGTAAAATATTACTACTACCGTGATAATAATAATAATATATATGTGTGTGAGTGTTTGCAAAATGCCAAAGCACTCTTTGACTCACCAGCTTACCTTGCCCAAATTCACAAATCATTTTGATACTTATAGGATCTAAGACTTGGAAGGGCCTAAGAGTTACCAAGCACAGCTTCTGAGCAGTATAATTTCCCTCTATACTATGCCTGGCAGGTAGACATCCAGTCTTTGCTTAACCCTGTCAGTGATAAGGAGCCCCCAGAGAAGCATGAAAAGTAGTCCATTATATTGTACAGTAATCATTTGTAGGTTTTGTTGTTATGACAAGCCGTCCGCACATCTATTTATTAGGTCTAGTTGGTTCTTCAAAAAAAAAAAAAGACATAAATATGCTTAATCTCCTTTTCCCATGACAGTAGCTTAAGGTCGTAATTATATTATTCTGTTTTCTTTTTTCTTTTTTTTAGCTAATCACCTCATGTTCTGTGAATAATTATTTATAAAGATTTTTTTCACAGAAAGAATCCAAAACACTTTACTACTTAATTTGTTAAGTCCCAAAGATCACAAGATGAGCCTTGTAAGTTATAAGTGAGAAAGGAGTCACCTGTTTCATCGTTACAGCTTTTCCTTAATTATGAAGTTATTATCTATTCTTTTCCTGAAGCAAATTTCATGAGATAAACTTCTTCCTCTGGTATCTCACTATATCAGTTTTTAAGCAATCTGAAAAGAGAATTCCTTTGCCAAATTTTTGCTTGATTCAGAGGCATTTGAATTTGCTATGTATGATCATGCATCCATGCAGTTAAAAGGTTTTCCACCTCATATATCAGCCCAGCACGTTTTCTTTTGACGATTACATTGGTCTTATGCCTACCCTATCAGTTTTATTCATGCACTGGCATCGGTCATAGTCCTCAGAATGTTATAAACAAGAGGTTTTGTTTTCATTGTGTGAATCTTATTCTAGACAAGGTAGAGAGAATGCTTGAAGGTCAGTCATTCAAAAGTTAAGGATAGCCTTCTATCTTTCTCACAGATGCATTAACACTGAAATAAGCTGAGACCAACATTCTATTTAGAAACCTGGAGCCATTTACTCTGAACTTGTCTCTAATATTTTTATCATGTATGTTTTCTCAAGCTCTCAAACCTCTATTGCCTTGAACTTCCTCCTTCTCATCCTTTCAATGAGGGTAGGATTCTCCTCTCCATCTCTCCAACATCTCCTTCTTTATCATGTTTTTCACTATGCCGATCTCTTTTCTGATTAAAAAATGAACAAACAAAAAGCTCTCAAAACAAATAAGCCAACTGACTGACTGACTAACTAACTAACTAACCCTTCTCTTCATGAAGCATTTCATCCACCTCCCTAACTTAACTTAAACCTTTGCTCTCTCCCAAGGACGGGCTTCCTGGGAAATCCCCTGGAGGGAAAGCTACTTATTATGTCTTCTGTGAGGGGAGGGAGAAGAGTGTTTCTGAGAAGCAGTATTTTCTAGCATCCCTTTACCATTTTCAAACCATTACTTCTCTACTCCCTTGTTAAAATATCTTGTTCTTAAAGATGGCTTTACCATTATCTAACTCATCTCATTACTGATACCTACAGATCTACTGGTCAGTTTAATATTATTTAGTTTTTAGAGACCAAATCAGCTTATAAATGTTGTTGTTGTTGTTTTCTAGAATAGAAGACATTTATATGAAAGCCAGGATGAAACAGAAATATATAAAACTGAGTCTATTGCCATCTGCATCTCCCTCTTTGGACATCTGGAATGTATTCACCCATCGTCTCTAATTCTTCTTCCTTGTCTCAGTCAACTGTTTATCCTTGACTACAATTGGATTTTTGTCCTACAACTAAAAGTAAAGTATCCTCACCAAGGTCCCCAGTGATTCCTGGTTGACAACCCCATTTTATTTGACATAACGGACTTTAAGCCATTCTTCATTCTTAAATGATCTCTCACTTTGCCTCCAGTTACATTATTTTTAGCCAGGTTCTCCATATATCTCAAGTACTCCTCTCATCATCCCTTACACATTGGTGTTCCTCAGAAATCTGTCCTAGGATCTCTTCTCTTTTTACTTTATACTTTTTTTTTTTTTTTTTGGAAACAGAATCCTTTCTTCTTATCTCATTCCATTCACTACTGCTACCTTTGATTCTGAACCTGTCTAATTCTGTCTGGTCCTTCAAGTTTCATTACAGGGATTCTTTTCTTTGAGACTCTTTCTTGGCTAATTTCTTTCCTACCTTTAGAGCTTCTCATACTTATTTGCTTTTAGAATATGTATTCTTTAGGTGTTACCTTTTTTTTTGTCTCAACTTTTAAGATGTCACTTTCCTTAAGGTCTACAATATTGACTGTGTCTACAGTTCCTTTTTTGGCTATTTCAAGTTTAAAAGGGGCCACTCTCTCTGAGTGCTTTCATTCTATCATTTTTTTTCAATCAATTCTGCATTTTAGTAAAAATAAAGTTCAAAGCAATGCTTCCTCCTTGGTGCTTTCTCCTTCTCTTTTGAGAAATTAAATTTTCAACAATGTGTAAGACAAAAATGTGTAAGTGTTTCTTGTTTTAGCAGAAAGAACTCTAAAATATGTATATAGTTGACAGTCTTATCACTATGATGCCTTGCCTATGTAAGAATTAGGATTTCATCATATTATCTATATCTATCATACCATCATTATTCTCTCCTTATCCCTTAGCCTTATAAAATATTCTCACTACATTTCTACACTAAGAATCTTAGATTTTCATATGGGTGTTCTTTTTGATGAACATTATCATTCTATGATCCTTGTTTTAAAAAATTTTCATTATTATAGTTAATTATTAATCATATTTGTAGTAACCAAAATTCTAAGATGACCTCAAAGGTATTCTCTCCTGGTATTCAGACCTATGTATAAACCCTTCCTCTTAAATGTGATCAAGCCTATGACTATACCAGTGATTAAAATACTAATCAGTTGACCTTGAGATAATCAAAAAGAATATTTTCTTGAGTGGGCCTGAAATAAACAAGGAAGCCCTTTAAAAGAAGGTGAAGTGTCAGACAATGAGATACCATCTTACACCTGTCAGAAGGGTAAAAAAACAATTATTAAAAAGTCAAAAACAATAGATGTTGGCAAGGTTGCAGAGAAAAGGGAGCATTCAATACTGTTGGTGGGAATATAGGCTTGTTCAGTCCTAGTGGAAAGCAGTTTGGTGATTTCTCAAATAACTAAAGATAGATTTATCATTTGACTCAGCAATCCTGCTACTGGCTATATACCCAAAGGAACATAAATCATTCTACCAAAAAGACACCTGCACTCATATGTTTATCATAGCACTATTCACAACAGCAAAAACATGGAGCCAACTTAGATGCCCATCAGTGGTGTGCTGTATAAAGAAAATGTGGTACATGTGCACCTTGGAATATTATGCAGCAGTGAAGAATGAAATTATGTCCTTTGCAGCAACGTGGGTGCAGCTGGAGGCCACTGTTCTAAGGGAACTGACACAGAAATTTAAAACAATACTATGTATTCTCACTTTTAAAAGGCAGCAAAACACTGGGTACACAGGGACATAAAAATGGAAACAGACACTGGGAATTCTTAAAGGTGGAAAGAGAGAAGGGGGAAAGTACTGAAAAACTACCCATTGAATACCACGTACATCCTTTGGATGATGGAGTTAATAGAAGCCCAAATCTCACCATCACACAATAAAGCCACGTAACAAACATGCACATATACCTCTGGAATCTAAATAAATAAATAAATAATTTTACAGAAGAAGGTGGAGTGTCATAGAAGCACTTCTGCTAGCCTGAAAGAAAGCAAACTTCTGTGTTATAAACTACAGGGATCACATGGCAAGGAAGTGTGAGCAGCCTCAAGGAGCTAGGAGTTGTCCCCAACCAAAATCCATCAAGAAAATAGGCACCCCAGGCATATGACTGCGAAGAAGTGACTTCTGCCAACAGCTAGTGAGCTTTTATTTCAATTACTACGGTTTAACAGTGTTTTCCAAATTTCCCTGATATGAATCACCTGGGGTACTTGATAAAAACAAATACTGATACCTCACCCACCCACTGAATAAGACCCCTAATTTTAAAGGGATTCACTAATTCCTTTTAGTGAATCTTATCCAGGAAATGCTGGATAATACCATAGTCCAGTAAAATGGCTCATATTTGACACCAGCTATTGAACCACAGGATAGATCACCACATTCTTTTAATGCTTCCAAAATCATGGTATTCAAATGGAAAAAAAGAAAAGAAAATTCCACTTATGCCTCAATTTCTTCTATTTCTATCCTAAATTTCAAAATTACTAGTGATTTCTTATTGCTTAGTTTTGTTAATAAAACATATTCTCCAGTGCATTACTGTGTTTTGATTGCCTCCACTTTGCCCCATTGGTGAGGGAGGAATTTCTACTTTAAGGCTGTGGATGTACCTAAACACATGACATTCGATACTGGACAGATGAGATTGATTACAGTTGATTAATAACATATACTCACAGCCTGGGAGAGGAGGACACCACAGGCCACACAGGGCCACACAGAAGTTTGCTCTCTGGAACAAAGTGAGAAGCAAGGGGCTGTGGGAGACAGGCTTTGTGGAACCAGGAAGATGGAATGACCCCTAGTTCCTACAGAAAGACGTGATTGGCTTGTTTGAATAATTCCATGCTCTGGCGGAGAACTTAAAGCTACTACTCAGGGATAAGCAAGAACTGTGTCTGGTTTTCTTGATGAGGAGGGTTGTTAGGCTATGCAACCTTATCCCTGGGAACACAGTAGGAAGAAAAACTTGTAGTTAGGTCATTTGAGCCCCTCTCAGTTTCAGTAGAAGTCAAAGTAACACATAATATGAAATCTTAATTTTAGGCCTTATACCACACACTTGCTGCAATAGTGTCAGGCAGGACTCTCAACATATTCTGAATATGTGTACCTAGAAAATAGCTCATGTGCTTCTTAATCATGCTGGATAAATGAATCTTTAATGTATATTTACATGTAACCACTTGCTATGTATAATATTTATAACAATAAAAAAGCAGATTCCTGAGTTTCCAGCTGAACATGTAACTTACATTTTTAAAATCAAAATATCACATTTTCAGAATTATTAATGGTGGTGGAATATTAAACTATGTTATCATGAAATTAGTTTAAGTCTGCTTTTAAAGTAACTCTTTTTTTTTTTTTTTTTGAGTCGGAGTCTCGCCCAGGCTGAAGTGCAGTGGCATGCTCACAGCCACCACAACCTCGACCTACTGGGCTCAGGAGATCCTTCGGCCTCAGCCTTCCAAGTAGCTGGAACTACAAGTGCATGCTACCACGCCTGGCTAATTTTTTGATTTATTATAGAGACAAGGTCTCACCAAGTTGTCCAGGCTGGTCTCAGACCCATAAACTCAGGCAATCCTCTTGCCTCGGCCCCGCAAAATGCTGGGTTTGCAGGCCTGAGCCACCGCACCCAGCCTAAAGTAATTCATTTTAATTGGGCATATCACTGGAAAACTTTTTCAGACCTCACACACATCCCCCTTCCTTTCTTTCCTCTCTGTCTCACCAGTATTGCCCCCAAAGCGACGATTATGATAGATTTACCATCTAGGTAGAGAATCATTACTATAACCTTGAGTATAGTCATGAGTGTGTTGGAGGTAGAAAAGTTGATAACCACTATCTAATAGCATAGTTTCCCACCCCTTTCCGCTCTTTTTTTCCTCTTTCCTCTTCTTTCCTTTCTCCTCTTTCTATCTTATCACTGCTGCAAGTAAATTTAAATTTATAAAAAAAAAAAAAAACTTCAGCTACAGGTTATAAAAGAGGGCAATAAGATGCATGGGTCTTTAGACAAAATTCTCGTGGCTAGAGTTGCAAGATGTTGAAAGACTGAAGTACTAGAGTTGTAGAATTTATCTGGGTGGATAGAATTCTAAGACATTATTCAGTTTGATCAAGGGAATAGTCTAATCAAACAATTAAAGTGAAGATTAAGAACAGGGTTAAATTAAAGTGTCATTTATGTTAAGGAATTCTGGAATGTTCAGGGATTTTCTTCCTAAGAAGGTTACTTCATAAGCATAATGTTTAAAAAGTATTTGTATAAAGGATATCAACACAAAAGCTTATAAAGAAGGAAAAAATAGATATATCTATCTGAGATTCAGGGGACCCCACTATTGTTTGGTACATGTACTCCTACTCATAGTATCTTTGCCAACAGGGAGTAGTATATATTTGCAATAAAAACAAGCAAATGAAAAAACCTTAAATCTAGTGACTTCAACTTGCAAACCTTCAGTTATGCGGTAATCACAAATATCATGTATATCAGTGTAATTGTTGCAAATGTGAAACATGATCTAGTTTAAATCATATTTAATCAGAGATGGGCAGTGGTTCAGAAATGTAATGTTTGCATTTTAAAGATGTTAAAATTCATTACTATATTAGCTTCATGTTTTTAAAACTTTTTGGACATTGGGCTTAGGCCCAAAGGAGTTTCAAAAATCAAAATTGACACTACATATTTAACTATCATAACCACTCAGCAATTATGCTTAGCTGCTATATTCTCATCCAATAACTCCACAATCTAGGAACTTGTGTGCATATTGAGATTCCTATGGAAGTTATAGCATTAATGAAATTGAGTTTTAAATTTCCCTAGGCTCAACCTAGACATTAAGAATATAAATGTAAATTAACAGAGAAGAACTAGCAGCCATGAATACTAACACTCAAATCACATTCGTTTTCATTTAAATTTTACACAGACATCAGGGAAACAATTTCTCTTCCTTTCCTCCAAAGAAATTATATTAATAATTTTGGCAGTCTTCCTGTGATGGAACAACATAGAATGCAATGTGGAATGCAACACCTTTACAATACCTAGGAAATAGGCATATTGAAAACTAAGGTTTGATAGATTATGTTTGCTTTGCTTGTGGGACAATTTTAGAGACTGAATCTAGTCTACTAATAAGTGTAGAGAGATTTGAAGGTTTAAAATAGGCATTGAATATACTAACTAACCCATAGCCCGTTAATGGTATATAGTACCACCAAATATTACAAAAAGAATCATAAATTAAAAAATTAAAACCACAAGTCTGCATAATGATATAACCAGCATAGAAGTCACCCCCCATTCATAGTTTTGCTTTCCTCAGTTTTAGTTAAACACTACAGCCAACCGTGCTCTAACAAGATCATATGGAAAATTCCAGAAATAACAATTCACTTTTTAATCTTTTTTTTTTTTTGAGTTGGCTTCTCACTCTGTCACCCAGTCCGAAGGGCAGGGGCATGCTCACAGCCACTGCAGCCTCAACCTGCTGGGCTCAGGCAATCTTCTGCTTCAGTCTTCCAAGTAGCTGGAACTACAGGCGTGTGCCACCACACCCAGTTAAGTTTTTGATTTATGTAGAGAAGAGGTCTTGCCAAGTTGCCCAGACTGGTCTTGAACCCTGGACTCAGGCAATCCTCTTGCCTTGGCCTCCCAAAGTGCTAAGATTACAGGCATGAGCCACCATACACAGCCTCACTTTTTAATTTAATTTAATTTTTTAAAGAGTTGGAGTCTTGCTTTGTTTGTTCAGGCTGGAGTGCAGTGGCAGGATCCTAGCTCACTATAGCCTCAAATTCCTTGGCTCAAGGCATCCTCCCACCTCAGCCTCCCAAATAGCTTAGACTATAGGTGTGTACCACCACACCTAGCAATTTTTTTTTATTTTCTGTAGAGAAAGTTTCACTATGTTACTCAGGCTAGTTTCAAGCTCCTGACCTTAAGCCCTCCTCCCTCCTTGGCTTCCCAAAGAGCTAGGCTTACAGGCATGAGCCAGGGCATCCGGCCCCGCATTGTTTATAATAGGAAATAATTGGAAACAATCTGAGTGTCCACCAATAGGTAAAGAAATGGTTAAGTAAATTATAGTACATCCACATAGTGGAATACTATGCAGCTGTTTAAAAAATGAGGTGAATCCACAGGTACTAATATATCACTTTGCTATATTTTTAAGCAGAAAAAGAAAGTTCCAGAATTCAGCATATAGTGTGATCCAATTAGGCAAAGAAATGCATATGAACATACAATATACATAAATGCATAAAGCTAAGATTCAGAAACGCATATCAAATTATTGTAGAGGCTAAACTAAGGAGAGCTATAGCAGGGTAGTTAATAGCACAAACTCGAGCCAGATAACTAAGTGGCTTTGGTACTTACAAGTTATGTGATCTTTGGCAAGTTAATAACCCTCTCTATGCCTCAGTTTCTTCATCTACAAAATGAGGGTGATATTATTCCTTATTTCAAAGGTTTGTTTTAAGGATCAAATGAAGCAATGAATGCACAGCACTTAAAATGAAGCCTGGAACATACCTTACTATGTAAGAGTTTGCTATTATTTTATTCTTGAAATATTTTGCAATGAAAATGCATTCATAGATTGCCTATGTAATTTAAAAAAGTAAGAAACTAAAATGGACATCAGACAAAACTACTTCTAAATACAAAAAGAAGAAAAATGAGAAAAATAATATTTACCTACACTGGAATTTACACAATCAGTAGAACATGGAATTCATAGTAGCACATATCTTAAATTGTGCCTTTGGTAGAACAGAAGACACAGCCACACTATTTTTGCAGCTCCTTTTATTAAGAGATGATGTCTGTTTCTTTCCCCTTTGAATCTGAACTGGTCCAGTGATTTTCTTTAACCAACATAATATGGCAGAAATAACACTTCATGTGTTCTGAAACCTAGGTCTTTCAAGGCCTTGCAGCTTCTACTTTTGCCATTGTGGGACACTGCCATGACACTGCAATATAAAGTAGTTGGTATAACATACTAGGGAATGAAAGACCATGTGAAAAGAATCTGAGACATGAGACATTCAGGCAACACCTAGCACCTATTGCTAGACACATGTGAGGCCACTTTGTACCTTGAGCCTAACCAACCCTCCAGATGAATGCAGCATCACAAATGTGCTGAGAAAAAATCAGTAAAGCAAATGTGCTATTTACCCACGGAATCATGATAAACAATAAAGTGCTGTTGTTTTAAGCCACTAAGTTTTAGGATCATTTGTTATGCAAAAAGTCAACTAATAGACTACATGGAGAGAGAGGCCCAGAAACTTCAGCTGTTCCAGTCACCTCAGCTGAAGCACCAACCACGTGAATGAGATCACGTGAGAAGAAACCAGCCCTGGGTGACCAGCCAGCTGAATGCAATTCCTTTTATGAGCCCAGGCTAAACCAGCAGAAAAAATTACCAAATAACCAACTAAATTGTGAGAAATCGTAAATTGTTGTTTTAAGCAACTAAGTTTTGTAATAATTTGTTATGCAGGAATAGCTAATTGACACCTTCTCCAAGAAGCCAAATTTACTAACACATAGAAAGACTCTCTTTTAAGCTCACTATTACCTCGTAGATATTCCCATGGTATGGACTTAATATGATGTTAAATCAAGGCACCAGATTTTTATAACTTCCAGTATTTGGGTAGGTAACTTGATAATCCTAATTATCTAAACTTGTTCATTCAATTGGAACATATTATATATTTTCCTAATTTTTCTAATTATTTTTATCTTTGTTTTAAAAATAAAATAATTAAATTCAAAACTTTTCCACAATCATTTCTAGACAACTTACAATGTATAACCAAGATATATAAAAGGACATGTCTCTGTCCTCAAAGAAATAAAAGTAAAATAGGGGAAATAAATATCTAAATAACTATGACACAAAGAAAAATGAGATAAGAGCCAGGAAACAAAGTGCTTTCGCAGTTCAGAGGAGAAAGAGCATTCAGGATGAAAGTTCAGGGAGGCCATTTTGGAAAGCATAACAATGAATACGAGCCTGACAAATATGGATGGAAGGCTAGAATTAGAGAAAGGTGGGCATTCCAGGTTGAAGAAAAAGTTTTAGGCTTTATTCATAATAGTATTTGAATAAAAAAACAGATGGTTCCACTGTATCCAAGTGTCCATCTGGTGGTCTGTGGAATACACTGTATTTCACACAATTATAAGACAGACAGTGAGAGTAGAAGTAGCCTGCGGCACCCAGAACTTCAACCAAGGTATAAAATATAAAAAATTGATGAGCCTACTTTTTGTTGGTAGGTGATTCATACCTATGTCCATGCTGTGATTGAAATGTATTTGGTGACAAACAAAGTACTCCATGAGACGTCTGCATTATTAAAATCATATTAATTTTAAAAGTGTGTTTATAGCAAATGTTGAGGTAAATAGAATCAGACCTTTAAAATGAAAGGGAAGAATAAGTAAAAAGTTTGTGAGAAAAACATAATTCTGTTTTTATTTTTTAATAATAGTTTCCTGGTTATGAAGTAATACATATTTATTATGGAAAATAAAGTATAGAACAAAACGAAAAAAATTGAAATTTCAGGTAATCCCATAAATCACTATAAATATTGTGATTTATTTTTCCCAGTCCTTTCCCCGTATCTCTACTTATAAATATTTTTGTCTGCGTCTATTCATATAAAGACAGGATTATACACTTTTGTAATCTCGGATCTTTTCCTATTTAAAAATATATAGCTGGGCACGGTAGCTCATGCCTGTAATCCCAGTCATTTGGGAGGCAGAGACGAGAGGACTGCCTGAGTTCAGGGGTTTGAGACCATTCTGGGCAACTTGGCTAGATCTCGTCTCTACAATAAAATAAAAAGTTAGCTGGTCGTGGTGACAGGCGCCTGTAGTTCCAACTACTTGGAAGGTTGAAGCGGAAAGATCACTTAAGCACAGCAGATCGAAGCTGTGGTGACCGTGAGCATGACACTGGGCACTCCAGACAGGGCAACAAAGTGAGACTTCAACTCCAAAAATAAATAAATAAACAGACAATAAAATAAAAATATATATAGAGAGAGGATGAGTTCAATTTAAAACAAAGTGTGTTTGAACTGATTGTGAAATATTCATGAGGAAATGTCCAACCAGCTGTTAGAGATAGAACCTAGGAGGAATGTTGGAACAAGGACTATGATCTGGAAGATGTCAGTCTAGAAGTAATTATTGAAACCTGGAAATGGCTGAGATCATCCATACTTTTTTTTCAAAGGGTAAATTACTGAGTTAAGAAAGCAATTCATTCAGTTGGAATATAATAGATAATTTCAGAATGCATCTCACAGCAGTTGTAAGTATTCATACTGGATTGTAATAAGAAAATCAATTCCTTATTGTATGTCTAATGACTGATCCTATAGGAACAGTAGAAGACACTGACAGAAGGGAAACCATAAGCAGTTTTAAGAAAATAAGATCAATGGTTGTCTTTGGTCTCTGGGACCCTTTAAATTTTTAGAAAATTATGGAAGACTTTAAAGTAATGTTGTCTTTGTGGGGTATACCTATTGATATTAATGTATCAGAAGTTAAAACAGACAGGCATTAAATATTTGTGTATTGATTAACTTAAAATTAATAGCAATAAGCTCATTACATGTTAACATAAATAGCACTTTTGTTAAAAATTGCTATTTTTCTGAAACAAAAATTATTGAGAAGAGTGTATTGCTATCTTTAATAGCTGGCTTTAAAAACACAGCTGAATTGTTGATAATTGCCATTCTGACTGGAGTTAGGTGATATCTCAGTGTGGTTTTGATTTGCATCTCCCTGATGATTAGTGAGGTTGAAGATTTCTTCCTGTGTCTGTTGGCTGCTCAGATGTCTTCCTTTGTGAAGTGTCTGTTCATATCTTTTGCCCAATTTATAATGGGGTTGGTTTTTTTTTCTTTTCAGCACGTTTGAGTTCCTTGTAGATCCAAGATGTTAAGCCTTTGTCAGACCTGGTGTGGCAAATACTTTTTCCCAGTCTGTAGGCTGTCTCCCTGCTCTCTTGATGGTTTCTTTGGCTTTGCAGAAGCTTGTCAGTTTAATAAGGTCCCACTTGTCTATCTTCTCTCTTATGACCTGTGGGTTTCGGGTTTTGTTCAGGAATTGGATGCTAGTTCCAATTTCCATGAGGGTTTTTCCTTCATTTTCTAAGGTTCTTATGGTTTGAGGTTTTATGTTTAGGTCTCTGATCCATTTGTAGTTAATTTTTGTGTATGGGGATAGATAGGGGTCCTGTTTCAATCTTCTGTATGTGGTCAGCCAGTTTTCCCAGGACCATTTACTGAATAGGTTCTCCTCTCCCCAGTGGTAGGTGGTGGAGACTTTGTGGAAGATGAGTTGGTTAAGAAATTGAGGTTTTGCTTCTGGAATCTCAATTCTATTCCATTGATCTATATGCTTGTTCCTATACCAATATCGAGTTGTTTTGATGATTGTAGCTTTATAGTAAAGTTTGAAGTCTGGTAATGTAACTCAAAAAATAACAGCTGCTGGAGAGGGTGTGGCGAAAAGGGAACACTTCTACACTGTTGATGGGAGTGTAAACTAGTGCAACCTCTGGGGAAAGCAGTGTGGCGATTCCTAAAAGCTCTAAATATCAACCTCCCATATGGCCCCACAATCCCCCTACTGGGAATATATCCTGAAGAACTCAAATCACTCTATAAAAAAGATACCTGCACATGTATGTTTATTGCAGCATTGTTCACAATAGCAAGAATCTGGAAGCAACCATGCTGCCCATCAAAAAAGGACAGGATTTAAAAAATGTGGTACATATACACGATGGAATACTACACAGCCATAAAAAAAGAACAAAATTATGAATTTCGCAGCAACCTGGATGGAACTAGAGTCTATAATACTGAGTGACCTCTCACAGAAACAAAAATCCGAGTATCACATGTTCTCACTCATATAGTGGACCTTGAACATCCAATGTAATACTATAAGAAAACGACTGACAGTAGTGGGAAACTATGGGGTGGGAGGGAGATGGGATTAATGGTAGTAAATATCTGTCTGGTGACGGGGAAACACCTCTTATCAACAAGGGTGCCTGAACGAAACGTATTTGTATACCTAACCCTTAACTGTACCCCACAATATCATAATAAAAAATATTGATTATAAAAAAACACAGCTGAAATCTAATAACTGCTTCTGCATTCAATTAATTGATGTACACATGTAAGGACATGTGAGTGAAAGTCAAATTATATCTTAGTATTATTATGTAAATAAATTTGACTTCATAGAAACCCCCAAGGACTTTAAAGAGTCCCCCAGGAGATTCTGGACCATACTCTGAGAACAGCTGGCATGTGATATACAGAGGTTGAGAAGAACAAGGATAGAAAATGTTTATTGAAGTTTAGTAACTATAAGAATTTGATTGACAGAGGTAAAGAGCCTTTGAACCGTATATTGGATCATATCACACCTTCCCTGACTTCCCCATTGTCCTTGGGGCAAAATTCAAAATCCTTATCTAGGCTCCTAAGGTTTTAGATGATTTAGCTTATTTTTGCCTCTCCGGCTTCATCTTAGGTAACTGCACCTCCTACAAACTATGGTCATTATACTCCAGATGCACAGACTGACCTTGCATACCTTGATGTGCCAAGATATTTCTCACATCAAAAATGTCTCTGCCTGAGACGCCAGCCATTCCACATTCTTCAGGCCTCAGATTAGCAGTCACTACCTAAGGAAAACCTACCTGCCCACCCCAAACCCAATCTAAATTGGGTCTCCTCTGTTGTACTCTTGCAAATATCTTGTTCTGCTCCTTCAGAATATCCTCCATTTAGAACTATTTATTTTATTGTAGGAATGGTTATGTCCATCTCTCGCCAGTAGACTATAATCTCCACATGGGCAGAAATAGGTGTGTTTGTTTATCATTCCCTTCCCAGTATTTAGTACTGAACAGTCACATAGTACATGCTTTGTAAATCTTTGTCTAGAGAATGTATGAATGAAAAAATAAAGATACATATGGGGAGCCTGTTTTCTTAGTCTGAGAAGAAATTATTCATGTTAACTGTGTTGTATGGAAAATGATAATATCCTTGTTCCCAATTTTCATATTAAATGTGTTTTAAAATCTGTTTATGATAGACTATCCTAATAATTGTTAACAATTAATAGCAATTGTTAATGTTTGTGACTATAAAAGTCTTCTTATGACCATTATTAAGCATATGTTTTAGGAGCACTAAATGCCTTAGTTATTTCAATATAAATTAATGGTTACCTGTAAGTCAATCATGATAATAATTTGATTAAAAGGTTATGATGATGAGGTCACAAAGTTAGAGGGAAGTTCAAGTGCATTTAAATGCCAACAGAACAATCCTAATTGTTCTATACTCTTTTCAAATTATTTTTCTGGAGTGTAACTTCATCTCTCAAACAGAAATCATGGCACATTTTGAAATCAATTTTTTCCCCCTTTCAACAACTGTGATAGTTAAAAAGTGCCAAAAAGTAATATTCTTAAAAGTATTTCCAATAAAAAGACAAACACGAGTATAAAGCCAGCTTTCATATCTGCAAAGGAAGGCACTATGTTAGCTTTATGAGGGTACAAATTATTGTTATTGCCATATTTGTTTATGTGTATGAATAGCAAATATAAGTGAATTTTATATAAATTAAGGAGCATGGTACCATTCTTTCACTGTCTATAATTTTAAATCTAGGCAGTTATTTTAATCCATTGTAGCAATAATACAAATGTATTGCCACTGCACCCAAGTGAGAAGACTTGGTTTCTGAAAGTTATGATTAATCTTTATTAGAGATACATTTTATTTTGAGACTAAGGTGCATCAGCATTGATGGAGACTTTCCAGTGACAGATATTCTATTCGAATGTACACCTCCATGAGAAAGACTTGCTAGGTGGAATACAAAGAGACTTGCTAAAGCCTAAAGTTAAAAAAAAAAGACATTTGCCTCTCCTTGACACTCTGGCCAGAGGAGTGGCTCCACAGGGTCCATTTGGATACTGAGAAGGAATGGGTAAAGAGAAGACTTTAATTGGCTTGTCAGTTGTTTTCCTGAGCCTTACTTGGGTATGTAAAAATAATGCATCTGACTCTTTTCTGAACAGATGGATGCAGAATCCTGGCCACCAACTGTTCACATTCAGGCTCATGTGAGCTTCCTCCAATGTGGCTGCTTTCCCCAGAGGGGCCGACAGCCTGCCGGAAATGGGCACTCCCTAGCAGCAAGCTGGTGACTGCAATTTTACAGCCCTGTTTATGGAAGCTGTTTGGGTAGAAAATCATTAGGCTACCTCTCCTGCTTCCAATCATTGTAGCCAAAAGTTAAGGTGCCAGCACTATTCATAATTTCTGGTAGCTGATCTCTGGATAGTGTTGTTATCAGTTGTAATAGGAAATAATGGTTCACCACAACAAGTATATATTGAAAGTATGCCTTTGAAAACATCTTCCAATTAGACAAGCAACCAAACACTACTCCTTTATTTCAGATTGTACACATTGATTTCTCTATGTAATTGTTATTGACTTTCGTCTTCTAATATTTTTGTACTTATACTCTTACTTATGAGGGTACTTAGAAACAAGATTGAAATAAGTGATATTTTTCATTATGCATTCTTCTCACAGAATGCAACCTACAGAATAAACAAATACATTAAAAAAACTAAAACCAGAACATCTGAATATTGTTCTCTGAGACTGAATTGTTCTAGGTAAATGATAACAGCCACTTAGTACATGCTTGTTGATTAGTGAATTGTTCACAAATTTTTGAACATCTCTTAGCTTCTTTAAGTCACAATTTCTTTGCCTACTTCTAGTTCTGGCACAGTTCCTGGGATATAGTAGATGCTCCATAATCACTTGCTGAATTGAATTTATGTAATTACATTAGTTCCAGGAATAAACATAGAAAGGTGTATGAGTGCATGTGTGTGTGTCTTTGTTAATGAAAAGACATGTTTCTTTTTAAAATCTTAGCAAATTATTTGAATAATATAAACTAGGCAACTGGATAACTGTCTGATAGAGATTGCATGCTCCATTACAATCGGTTATATTGCCCTTTACATTGACCATTCTGAAACTAGCAATTTAGTGTGCCTTCTTTCTGAAATTCATATTTGAAATAGAAATTCTTGGTCCCATGAGAAAAACTACTTGAAAATTCTGCAATTTCGTGTTGCTTAAATGTATCTGGGGGAATCTCTAAAGTTGAAAAAATGTTCTAGGAAATCTACCCACAATATTAGGATGTGTACCTCTAGAAACAACAATCGGTTCTTAGGAAACAGTGAAAAGTGACAAAGCCCTCTGTACTTTGGAATTAAGACAGGAAACAATGTTTTTAAGGAACTAAAGGGAGACAGGTGCCGACCAAATGCATTAGAGACATCAGGGAGCTGTGGGAGACAGGCAAGGAAAATGAGAGGGAAGAATGTAAGAGAAAATACAGTATAAAGAGGAGGTGGTAGAAGAGAGATCTTTTTATGATTAAACAGACTGCTGAATTGACAAGAGAAAAACAAACTGAGTCTCCTTTTATAAAATCCCTAGGTATCAACTGTCCCTTTCTCCCAGTATCTTCAAAAGGAGTAACAAAGAAACAGTGAGAGTGAGAGTGAGATGATCATGGTTTTAAATTCGATATTCTATTTCCATGGCTGTTATGGTTTGTCAACCTCCCATTCGGACAGACTCAACCTCCCATTCGGACAGACTTTCCTTTTCCTTAATGGGGAGCTCTTTCTCCTTAATGACCGGTTACACAATTTCTTTTAGACTCAGAGTGTTTCTAGTCACTGGAGTGGTGACTGGTCAGATGTTTCTTTTTTCTCCTTTCAGAACTCTTAGGTGAGGATTAAGGAGGTATCCTTAAAGTGTTTTATCTCCACAGTTCAGGGTTTGGACAGTTCTTAATGTGGAATCTTTTATTTAGAATATCTAAAATTATATATATTTATATAGAGCTTGATTTTGTTTTGTTTTGTAGGACAGTAGTGCGTTTTAGGAAGGTTCGTTTACATATTGGTGGCAAACACAGGTTTTATAGCCATCCCTTCCCCACTGTTTTTACAACAGCCCAACACAGTGATGGTGATAGAAGCAATTGCTATGCCCCGGCAGAGTCTGGTTGTCATCTTTTGTTTCTTTGTTGGCAGGGTGGTGGGGCGGGACGGGATGGGGGGGTGTTGAGCGGCAGGGATCCAAACGATTCCCGCCTGAAGCTGAAGGCACTGTTGGAAAAGAGACGATAAGAATAAACGTGCTCTTGATTCCCCGATTCTTTCCCCATAGAGTATTCAGCTCAATGTATTTCATCCCCTTGGTGGTGTGATGCGCTTACAGTGTTCCCTCTTTGCAAAGACCAGTATCAAAAGCTGGGAAGATGGAAACACAGGGTTCCGAGAACTCCCCCTGGCGTCATCGTAATTCTACCTCTCTTTCGGAAACCGAACCTGGTCCCCTACTCAGTAGGGCAGAGACCATCCAGCCGGGAAATCAGCCTCCAGCAGTTGCCGCCACCCAGAGAAGGGTAGAGCTGGAATCTTTGGTGCGCACTCACCGCACCAAGGGCAACACTTCCCGATCATTAGCGCCAGCCACGGCTCTAAACGTGCCTTATTGCAACCCCAGCTCCCAACTCAGCAATAGCTTCTCACTCTCCCGTCCCTGTTCTTGCGGAGGAAAATTAAAAACGTGCGTGCACACATACACATTCACACACGCCCTTCTTTCTTCACTCAAGAAAATCATCAGTAAACGTCCTTCGCTCAAAGGTTAGACTCTTCACATTGCTTTCTTTACCTAGAGGTTAGCGGTTCCTGGGAACACTCGCGGGGCTCTTTCGCTGCTCTGCGCGCCCCCTACCTGCCTAAGGCTGGGGTGGCGCTGGGGGACAGGAGGCCTAGGAATCCGCTAGACTCCTCTTTCTCCAGTTGGTGCGGCTCCCCTGGCTCGGCACTTGGTATCTCCCACGGTCTTGCTCTCGCTGGGAAGCCGGGAAGGAGAAGGCTGCTGTGGGCGTCGCCGCCGCCCTTCCTGGAACCGGAGCCAGCTCCAAGCGGGTGCCAATACCTCTCACTTCAGACTCACATCTGGCCCAGCCGTGCAGATGTTAGCCGCTGGAGAGTGCCTCCATGAGAGGCGCCCCAAGTCCCGAGCATGCCTAGTCGGACTCCTAAGGTCCCCGAAGCGAGTTTCTGGGCGTGCAGATTCCGCTTCTCCGCCTTTTCGAGGATGCTGAGGAGGGTGGGAAGGGAGGAATCCAGGGCTTGGGGCAGCGCGCTGGGTTCGCCCGGGTACGTGCCCTCGTGCCCAGTTGGGTGAGGGGCGGAGCCTTTTGGGGAACCCAGGGACCAGGGCGGCCAGGCAAGGCAGGAATCGGAGTGCTTCTCTCTTTCCCCACCCCCTTCGGAGGGACGTTGTCAGTACTGATCAGACTTGCAGCCAGGAGGCTGTGTGTGGCCGGCCTTGGCGCGCTGGGGTCATACTGTCAGCGGGAGACAGTTGGCGGTGCTCACTTGCCAACCGACGCAGGAGAGCTTGTGGGTCGCCTACGCACCACGTTCACTGGCTTGGCTTTTCTGGAAGGAGGAGAGGGGAATAAGAGAAAGAATCCAAACAATTTTCTCTCGCTCTCGTTTTTTTCTTTTTTTTTCCGCCAAAGTTATACGGTCAAGAGACTTTACATTCTTTCTAACTCAGTCTTGAGGCTTTGCACATCGAAGTGGGGATCGCACTCGTGTGTGTGTGTGTGTGTGTGTGTGTGTGTGTGTGCACGCTCATGTTTGTGTATGTCATGACTAGGAAACACTGTCCCAGGTTGATCCTGAGGTTGACAAACAGTCATCTGAACCTCCCACCACATCTCCACCTCAGGAGAAAGTAAAAATAAAAGCTGGTCATGTGAGTCCCCTGAACAGAAACCTACCCATTGTGGTAGGAAATCTAAATTTTCTTGATACATATTTTCTTCCTGTGCTCCCGTACCCAGCTTTCTCCTTCCCTCTCTCCACCCTATAACACCCTGATCTCCACCCTATAACACCCTGATCTTTCTCATCTCGACTTCCCTTCCTCTGCCCGCTACCTGCTCCTTAAGCCCTCCTCCTCTTTTTCCTCCACCTCCTACTCCTCCTCCTCCCCCCACTCCCCAGTCTCAGCTGCGGCTAAAACCTGGAGTCTTGGGGAAAAGGAGAGGGGGAAAAAAAAAAAAAAAGAAAAAGAAAAAAAAAAAACCTCGGCTGTGGAGCTGTCAAACCGGGCATGCTCAGTAGACAGGGCAGGTTTTTTGGTCTCGAGTAGCGGAGAAACATTTTTTGCACCACCGCGACCAGCCTTAGAGCGCGGCGGCGGCGGCCACGGCAACATCAGCACAGCCATCAGCCGTGCAGACGCCCCGCACCCGGGAGCGCGGCGAGCTCCGGCTCAGCCCGGAGTTCACCTCCGAGTGCCCCGGGGACTGAGCTCACCCCCCCACACACTAACACTCTTTCTCTTTCACAAACACACACGTATACACACTCTCTCGCATACACATACGACCCTGAGCGCAAGCACCCTCCTGGCACCGGTCGTCCGCTGGCGCGGTGGTAGCCAGGTTCGGTTCCTGCCTCCGGCGACCGCCGGCTGAAAGCACCGCAGCCGCCAGCCGGAGGAGAGCAATGCGGGGGCCCGAGCGGCAGCTCGAACAGTAATGTGGATTTACAGTCGTTTCCCGCAGGAACCGGCCGAAGTCCCGGGCACTGGCAGCGCCCGGCGGAACTGAGCACCTGGCAAGGGGGCGGGGGAACCGCACCTGGGGACGCCACCGAAACTTGCGCTTGGAATAGGTAGGTGCGTTTCTCCCTGCTCCCACCCCACTTCCTGTCGCTCCCGCCCGCCAACCCCCACCTTCCACCCCAAGGACTACAGGCGAACTTCGCCCCAGGCTGCGGACAGCGGAGGGCAGCTCTCGGCTGTGAGCGGCCGGTTGCGTCTGCTTTGGGACTCCTGCCCGAGGTGGCAGAGCCTCTGCACCCTTCTTCTCGCGGTCTTGCGCGTCCCGGGGTTCTGGACCACCTGGGGCAGAAGGGAGGCTGGCCTGGTTCACAATTCAAGCTTATAGCGGGCCCTGGGGACGCTGCCTTTCGAGGGCTTGCTGGGCTTCCCAGGCGGCACTTTTGCCAACCAACTCCTTCAGTTCGGAGAGGGGGATGCTTTGCCTCGGCTGTCACACAGAGCCCAGGCGCTCTATCTAACAAGTGGAACTGGGTGCTTGGGATGGGGGTGGGGGGCTTGGTTCAAGAAGAATAAGGGGGCGCTTCTCTGACATCCCTTCTACCTGGAGCGTCTGCCCGGTGCTCTGCCACTGGAGTCCAGCTCTTGCCATCTCCCCTGGAGAAGATGCCTAGCGGCTAGGACGCACTTTAGTACCTGTTTGCTTCTAAATTTCTATCTGGACCTCACTCAGAGAGCCCAGGTTCTGAGGGAGAACTCAAGGACCTCCTTCTAGCCTACACCGTCCAGCGCCCCACCCGATGCGTTCTCCTTATATCCCAATCATTGTCAAAAGAGACAGTCTTTACACCACAATCGGTGCTCCAGAAGCCGTCGGTGTGGGTTCTAACCACGCGCTCAATTGCGCTGATTTGTGTGTTTTCGCTTTCATTCTGAGACGTGGTCTCCGGGATCCAGCAGCAGCCAGCACATCTGCAGAGCGCCAAGCACCCGCTAGGCATGCCTGGGGAAATGTAACCTCACTTTCTTCCACTCCATAACCGGTGGATTGCTAATTCAGTCTTAGGGTGCTTTACATAGAGGTGGAGAAGGGGAGTCTGTTAGCGCTACTTGGTGAGTGAATGTGTTTGCAGTCAGGAGTGTATTTAAACATTTCAGCTAACCCAGTGCAGCCGGTTGTTTACAATTGCGGAGACAGACGATCTCACTTCACTAGTAGATGTCGTCTCGCCATCTATTTCGCCACTGGGAGAGTAGGGGCGGGGGCAGAGGATGGTTTGCAGCTCGTACTCACCGTCGGCAGCTTCGGTTGAGCAGATTTGCATCACTGCTACTGGCGATATGCTAATATGGGAAGAAAAGCTCTATATCTACAATATGAAACAATTGGTCAGGAAACGCCCTGAACTTTTCCGTTTTTGGTTTTTTTTCCTCCTTTCCTGGGATGTCAATCCGGAGGTGTATTTGAGGTGGCCCAAAGAAACACAAAGAGAAGTTCCCAGTGCCACACAAGGGAAATTAGTTGCTATTTGGTTTTAGGGACCAAAAGGAAAAGAAACACTCCAGTGGACTCTAATAGTTAC
The DNA here is from genome assembly GCF_000164805.1 of Carlito syrichta. NCBI lineage: Eukaryota > Metazoa > Chordata > Mammalia > Primates > Tarsiidae > Carlito > Carlito syrichta. The sequence goes on along the minus strand of NW_007253883.1, from coordinate 180,021 downwards.
TGTTAGATTAGCATTTAATTGATTGCATCTGTGGTAAGGGTCATAGACAGCTTCCTTGAATTTTAGATTGTTGTTATATGGTTATAATTAACAAGCCAGGTACATTGTGCTGTGAGAATCAATTGTTACTCTTAACCTGTTTGAGGAAGACACTGCAAATGTCGGCTTTATTATATCTTTTGGCTGAAATAACTTGGTCCATCTTTCTAGTCCGAAGTCTTCTGATCTGGAACAGTGGATACTCCACTGTTACCAAGAAAGAGTATAGCCTAAGAGGGAAGGGGGTTTTTTTGTTTATGTTTCTGTTTTTTTTTGTTGTTGTTTTTTCTTTAAATGAAAAGGCGATCCACAGCTTTTAACTTCTGCTCCATGATTACCCAGTACTTGCTTGCTTGTTCACCTCTGCCCCTTGCTCTTCATATGTGCAATGTGATGTGGGGGAAAATGCAATTTCATAAGGCATAATAAGACACTCGGAGTAAACAACAGGAAAAGAATCTCAGTTTTGCCATTTTTGTCCAAGTTCATAAGACTTTTTTGGTGATGTGTTAAATAATTTACTATTACAAAGCTGTTTGTTGTTTTTTAAAAGGGTAGTTAAAAGCTTTCAGGTATGCCAAAGTAATACTGGAAACTTTTAATGATAAAATAAGGTCGCCATATGCATTTAAAAGGGGTCAGGTAATTTCTAAAATAAATCCTTGCTCTAAATGTTATTTAAAAGTTTTCAGATTATCTCCCAGAATGTTTTTGAAAAACAGGTGTTTCTGGAAAACAACTCTGTGAAGAAATATTCACAGTTTCATAATAAAACTAACAGAGTCCAGTCCCAAGAACAATGTGAGACACATAGTAAAGAAAGAATAAATATTTTTTAATACATGAAGTAGTAGTTACCATTAGATCTAGGTGCCAATTATGAATTAGGAACAGTCATGTCATTTGATGGAATATACAGTAGGGCTAAAGGAAAGAATGCTTTGCAGAATCATTGTGCTGTAAGGATGATTAAGTGAAATTCCAAGTATTCAAACATATAGGTGTATGAAAAATAAAATCATATTATACATAACTGTCATCTCACTCAAAGGCCTGATTCAAAGTCTGAACACCCTAGAGGTCTCAGTGTTTTAATTAATCTATCATATGTGTAAATAACACTGACATGATCATAGTTTCCTTCATAGTCATTGTACCTTTCTGATGCCTTTAGTACAAAGATTCTTGCTGAAACAGAACAGTCTAGCGTTCATGTTTATTCTGTACAATATTACTTTAAATTGTCAAACTGCAAAATATTCCTTGATACGTTGTTTCTGAAAACAGAAGGCTTAGTGGAAATTTATTTTCCATAACAGCCTTAAAAACTTGGAAGTGGTAAGACATTTTAGTGTTAATTAACAAAACAAAGAATTTTCAGATTCTATGTAAGAGATAGGCATTTAGAGTTCATGTAATTTCTCCTTAAAGCTAGCTTTTCCCAAAAGTCCATTAGTTTCAGATTTAGGTATAGTTATCAGACGCTTGGTATAAATTATGGTTAATACATTTCCTAAGATTTTCCAAAGTTAATATATTATTTATGTATTTATTTTTTTTCTCACTTATGAATGGTCTGAGGTCAAGAGAAGACCAGTACTTTGAATATTGACTCAAAGATTAATTTTTTGATGAAAACAAAATTTTTTATAGTACTTGTATTTGTTTCCCCCTTTCACACAGACACACACACACACACACACACACACACACACACACACACACAAGCAATTGTATGTGAATGCCATGCATTAGATATAAGAAATGTGTAATGATTTTATTAAAATTATATATATTTCTTAAATTGCTGTTGATTTTAACCTAAAAAGTAATAAATAATCCGGGCATACTTTAAAAAGCTTCCCATTTCTCATCATTTAGAAGAAAGGTTTGAACTGGATTCTTAGCACAACTACAGGGAGATGAAAAATATTGTTAAGATTACAGAATTTATCAATTGTGATCAATAGCATATATCCATAACTGAGAATGTAACTGTTGGCTATAAAAATTAAAAGAAATAAAATTTCAGAAATGTTCACATATGCCATAATTGCTTTTAATTATCTCAGATTCTGAGTATTAGATGAGGTCACTATTTTGAATGGTGATTATTTTTCTTTCCCCTAAAAGATAAAATATTCTGAATCCAGGCTTAATATATTATTTCTAATCCTTTTTATTTTCCATGAATTTTTTTTAGAACAGAGGAAAGTAAATATCACATAGAACTAGCTAGAACCATGCTTAGGTTGAGCAGGTGAGTGCTATAAAAGGCTTCACACAGCTTTTGATTATTCTTAACAACCTTGATGGCCAACCATAGATATCTCTTCAGCATTTGATGCTCTGTTATGGCAATTTATATAATGTGTAGAGATTTTGTAGTTTGCTAGACATGCTGTGGTACAATTTAACAAGACCAACAAAATTGCTTACATTTAGAATCCACGAAAAATAGGACTGAGGAAATTGGAATATGATGGCATAGAATGAATATTATTATATAACAATGTTTATATTAATCAACTGCTACTATTTCTGTATATGATATAAAGAAACTAGTTTTAACCGGACACAGTATATATTTTTACAGGTTATGCGAATCCCTAATAGTTTAAAAATAGTAATGTAGAAACTAATAAATAAATCCTGTTAAATTCTTATGTAACTTTAGGACTCGTTTCTAGACCTGGAAGTATAATCTTGGATAATTTACAACTTAAAAAAATTATTCTGAATTGTACTTCCTGTTCGAGCCTCCACTTTAAGTAAACAATAGCATATGGTGAAACATTCATATATGCCAACTAACCACTCTTGGATGATGTTTTTAATGTGATGTAATGATTCTGAAATATTGGGTTCTCCAGACTCGCTCTACACTAATTGTAAGAATGGAGAAGTTAAATTGGAAAATGGACACATGAAAATGGGTTAAAAATCTTTTTTTCCTATCAGTGGGGCATGCCCTGTGAAGCTCTTACTTGCAGTCTTTATATTCCTATTTATTGTAGTCTGAGCAAAGATTAACATATTTTTCCTCTGGGCACCTGTGACAGGTCTCTATGACTGTATCTAGGTGATACTCAAATTTGTGAGTGCAAAATTCCATCAATCACCTAGCTGTTTCAGGTGACACAAACAAACATCCAGTTGGTTAACACAATTTCTTACTTAGTTGCTAGGTGTTTTAGACTCACTTATCAGGCCTATGACCCTTAATATCTATGTCATAAAAGAAAGAAAAAATAAAATTGAACACTTTAAAATACATGCAAAGTTATCTCAAGTACTCTTGGATTACTATAAAATATATAATGAACTAAATGCTATCCTGAATCTACAGCCCTCTACGACATGTGTAAGTAGATGTTGCTTGTATTCCTCAAGTATTACAAAAACAGAAACACATTGACCTTTTTAAAAAGCCAAGAAATTAAAAACTTTAAGTTAAACTCAATGCTCTCTTCCCTTACCCCCTCCTCTGTCCCCTGTACTGATTCAGCCTTTAAAGAAATTGACTTAAAGGGTTTGATGTGTTGGCTTTTTACAATATTTTGTACTTCATTTTCCACTGACTCTTCTACTGCCATGGAAACTAGACGGGACCGACAGCTGGGAGTCACTAATTCAGGATGGGAACCTGCTTGTTAATTTAATTTCATGCCAGCCTTTTGGTCCCTGAAAGTAACTGTAAAAGGCTGGGGAATTGAATTTGCTAGAAATAAATGATTAAGCAGAACAAAAATTAGTGCCATCTCTATCATTTTTCTCAGGATTTTACTACAACCCTCTTTGTCCCTACTCAAGCAGTTTTTAAAAAATAATCACAGAAATAGAAGTTTGATTTGTGCATTCCTATTGGTATTTATGTATTCTTTTTGTTCTATAGGACATCTACAGCTGTAAAATAGTTTCATAATACCTATTACATTGAAAAATATGTTCTTTCAAATTATGATTTTGTAGATTTTGAAGAAGACTAGTTAGCAATAATAGTAAAACTAAATATAAATGATGCTTGAAATTTCTGGTAGAATTGGTTATTTTTCCTTTTCAAATAGAAAAACAATTTTATTAACATATCTAAGACACATTTTTTATTACAGAGACCAAATGAATTTGAATACTTTCATTTGATATCTGTAAAACAGTCATTTTACCCATCACCATAAAGCATACTGATTGTTTTTATTTTAATCGACTAAGTTGTAAGTTGATAAGTAGTCAACAATGAGGAAATTGCCTTTTAATGTTTCTCATATTCTGTTGTAACATTTTTGTGGCTGATTACGACTTATGAAATTCAATTTTGGAATCACAATCTCTAATATGAGCTGAATTGCAACCCATGTTACGTTTTTTTGCAATGCCAGCTAAGATCCTAAGAAACTAATATTTTTTTCTGTGAACAATATTTTTTCTGCTATAAATTTCTATATTATGACTAAGAAAAGGATTTTGGTACTAAAAAAAATGAAGAGAGAGAGAAGCAGGCAACAGTCAGAAGGTATTTTCCTGTTTTAAAGTGAATAGAATTTCAAAATATAAATACTCCAGACGGAATTACTAATGATAAAATTAAGTAATTATTCAAAAGTTTGGGGATAATAATATTTACAATTTTACAGTTTACAGAATATTGGGAATATCATCATCCAGTTGTTGAGTGTTGAATTGCATATATTTTATTAATTCTTTTTTCTTACTTGTGCTATGTATCTGTGTGGTGCCAAAATATCTACTTAGAACATAAAAAAATTGAATCAACCATAATATCTGTACCTTCTGTGTCATGCCTATTTCCTCTAAACTTTCAGCAAATGCTTGACATTTGGATGAACAGTTTAAAAAGTCAGTAAATAATCTGGATGGTTCCAAAAATCTGATCAATGAGTTTTCATTGTTTGTCCAAATGCTCAGTTTTCATTGAGTTATGCACCCACTTTTCCTTCCGAAGTCATCATATATTTATTTTTAAATCGTTTTTCTATGTATATAAAAGGTATTATAAGCATTCAGAATGCTGATGCTTAATACACACACACATACATATATGTTACTTTCAGTAAAATTCTTATATAGTTATATTAAAGAAAATCCATTTTAATGTTTTAACATTTGGAATCAATCTAGTGTTTTTAGCTGCCTTTATGAATGAGGATTTTTAACAATCCAAAATAAAAGTACATAGCTATTAGGTTGCATACTTCAGGGACAATCTGATCATTGGCTAAGGTCAAAGATAAAATTTCCCAGTTGCATGATTTGGGATAATTGGTAGGTTCTAAGTATGTATATTACCTTTAATACCTCTCTGCTTTAGACACCTGTCAAGGAGAAGGTGCCAGATTAGATGGACAATTGGTCTATTAAATATTGCAATTCCTGTGTCCCAGCTGCATACAGACATTTTAAGAAAACTCTTCAGTTGTTCAGAGAAATTAGAAAAAAGATACTGCAGATGGCCGGTCTCAATAATACAGGTTTTTAGCTGGGCTCGGTGGCTCAGCCTGTAATCCCGCGCTTTGGGAGGTTGAGGTGAGTGGATTGCCTGAGCCCACGGGTTCGAGACCTGCCTGGGCAACTTGGTGAGACCTCATCATCTCTTCAATAAATCAAAAAAAAAAGTAGCCGGGCATGGTAGCGCGTGCCTGTCGTTCCAGCTACTTGGAAGGCTGAGGCGGAAGGATCGCAGGAGCCCAGCAGGTCGAGGCTGCAGTGGCCGGGAGCGGACACTGCACTCCAGTCTGGGCGACAGAATGAGACTCCAACTCAAAAAAAAAAAAAAAAGAAAAGAAACAGAAATAGAAGCAATGTTATACAGGATACCAGGACAGTGAATAAGGCATTCTGAAATTGAAATATTTTGATTCTAGCATAATCACTGCAGGCAGGGAAAGCAATTCCAATGAGGAAAAATTGTTCTATGAGATGGGAGGGGTGCAATGTAATCAACCTGCCACCAGGTGTGACTCAATGTTAATTTCTGAGTTTGGCAGGTTGGGAACTCAGTCTCGTTAAGGGGAGTCTGAGTGGAGCCTAGGGAATGCCTCCATCTCTGCCATGATGACTGGGTGCCCTATATAGGAGCCCACAGAGCAAACAGGGGTAGCTGGGGAAAGCGGCTTAGTCATCTCAACAGAAGACACTGTCTTATCCTTCTGATGGTTGAGAGTCTCCTCTGTTGTAAACACCATGTGGTAAGCATTCATGTGGGAC
>NW_007253883.1:170470-173737 GCF_000164805.1 Carlito syrichta | reverse complement strand
GGAGCCCAGCAGGTCGATGCTGTGGTGGCCGGGAGCGGCCACTGCACTCCAGTCTGGGTGACAGAGTGAGACTCCAACTCAAATAATAATAATAATAATAAAGGTTTTTTCAGGTACATTTAAAATTAAATGCCCTAAGAGATGATTAATTCAGGAAAGTTATTGATATAAACTCATCTTATGCTACAAATCCTTTGCACCTATGATGATGCCTTATTAAAGGTGTCTCAATCTTGCTAATTACCACCTGTGTTTAAATATAGAGGTGTATAAATACACTACAACCACACAGTGGCAGGAAGACTTCTAAACCTGAAATTTTGGCTCCATTCCTAGCTAACTAAATTCCTATCAACAAAATGTTTCTGATAAACACATTGAATTTATACTCTGTGCCTTATCCCCCTTCCCCTGCCTTTAGCATTAATGATTTTCTTTTTTTTAAGCTGCTCTGCTTGACTGCAAGCATTTGAGTGAGTTGATGTATGATCTCCTGTTTTATTAACTAGCCCCAAAATATGTTTGTGTTTATGTGTGTGGGAATGTACTTTTTTTAAAGGGAATATTTATTGAAATGTAAAAATGCATTTTTGACATAGATTTCACAAGTATATTTGCAGAAACATGTAAGTACATCACCTATTTGATTACTCTATATTTAAAATGAATATGCTTTTGTGACTGTGACTCATGTTTAAAGCTTTAACCAGTTTAGAAAAACATTTTCAGAATTGTGAAGCAAGTCAAATAAGGAAAATTCTTTTGGGAAGATGGTATTAATCTCACTAATGAGATCTAGTGACCTCTAAGGGAGAATGCTGTGCACTTGATTGGCCAATTGATACTTTTTGCTTAGACTTGAGAATACTCTTACATCTTGAAATATTCAAAAAAATCATTCCTCTCTCTCCATCTCTTCCCTGGACTCCCTCTCGCCTCCTTTCCTTTTTCCTTTCCTTTTTCCTTCCTTCCTTCCATTCTCTCTTTTACTTTCTCTTTTTCAAATATTTTCAAGAGTTGAGGTGGTATACAGGTATACAAGAAAGGAAATAAACTCTAGGACACTCACTAAAATATTGAAAGAGATTACTCTTTATTGTGTGTGTGTGTGTGTGTGTGTGTGTGTGTGTGTGTGTGTGTGTGTGTGTCAGAGTCTCACTCTGTCACCCAGGCTAGAGTGCAGTGGCACGCTCACAGCCACCACAGCCTCAACCTGCTGGGCCCAGGCGATCCTTCTGCCTCAAGTTCCAAGTAGCTGGAACTACTGGTGTGTGCTACAACGCCTGGCTTATTTTTTGATTTATTGTAAAGACGAGGTCTCACCAAGTTGCCCAGGCTTATCTCGACCCCCTGAGCTCAGGCAATCCTCTCGTCTCAGTCTACCAAAGTGCTGGGATTACAGACTTGAGTCACCATGCCCGACCTCTGACCAATTCTTTTATATCTTCTAGAAGTTTATAAGTATAATGAGAGATATTATTCTTTATATATTTATGGTTCATACATGATTTCCGTTATCTTGAATAGGAGCTAAAATGACATGCCAATTTACCAGGTTGGTATTGATTGATTGAGTCAGGATCTCACTCTGTTGCCAAGGCTGGTGACCTGATCTCGACTCACTGCGCTCTCGACCTCCTGGGCTCAGGTGATTCTACAGTCTCATCTTCCTGACTATGTGGGATTACAGGTGTATACCACCACACTCAGCTAGTTTTTGTTTTTATTTTTGTAGAGACAAGGTCTTGGTATGTTTCCCAGGCTGCTCTCAAACTCCTGGACTCAAGCTATCCTCCCACCTCGGCCTTCCAAAGCGCTGAAATTACAGGCATAAGCCACTGCACCCAGCCTGGGTTGGTGTTCTTTGTTACAGATTTCCTCTGTACGTGTATTCATATGTTGCTATTGCATTTGTGATTTATCTTTCATGTTTAGTCTAATAAAATCTCAACACTTAAGTGTAACACCATTTAGTTTTGGTTTGGAATTCATGAAGTGTTAACACAAGGGCGCTACATTTTTTTCATTGTTTTGTTCTTTTCCTCTATTTGAGATATTGCCTTGATGAAACATTGGACAACTTGTAAAAGTGAGGTAATTTTAATGTAAACAATTAGAATTCAGTGTAAGAGAAATATTACAACGGGTAATTTAACATGGAAGAGAGAAAATTTTAACAATGTATTTCTATAAAACATGGAATAAACCATGCCTAAGAAAATGTGTAAAACAGCAATAGACAGAGTAAGAGAACTATCTCAGACATTTGGCAAAATATTTGAAACTGCTTCATTGTTGAAAAAGCGAGAAAAAAACTGATGTTTACTCAGAGCTCTGGGACAATGGATCTTGAAATCTGCTGTTTTCCATGGAGACTCTCCAGGTCTCATGTACTTGTCTCTCCTTTTACTGAAGACTTCAGTATTACACTGTTTTGGTTAAACATTATAGCACAATCTTCATGAAGGAAAATCTTCATCTGCTTATTCTTTTATTTATTCATTTATTAAAATGTCAAACCTTTTTGAATGTCTGTTTATGTGGTCATATAGAGACATAAAAAAAAGCTTACCATCTTGTTGGGGAGACAGACATATAAGCATTCTGACCATGTAAGAAATGCTATAGTATAGGAATAATTAGAATGCTCTGGAAACTCAAAGCTTGATATAGTTTTATAAAGAATAGATCATATCAATTGATTCTTCAAAAGTGGTTAGGATTTTTTTTAGTAGGAGAATATGGAAAAGCACATTCCACATGGCATAAGGATTGTGAAAGGGCACAATGCTAAATTAGCAATGGAAAATGCTAACCCAGGACAAGAGAGAGCCATTTTGTTTTTTATCCAGGTCTGGGGAACAGAAGTCAGGAATAATGTCATATTTTATTTCCATCTATGTGTCTGTCACAAAAAAGGTACGTACATATTTGCTGAAGGAATGAATGGGTTAGTATTTCCTGCATGGAGGTAATCCTCGAAAATGATGGTTTCTGTGAGGTTTAACCAAAATTATGCAGTGCTACAGTTGAATCTACTAAATTAAACAAGGAACTTCAAAGTGAGGGCAGGGTGATGAACTTTGAGTTTTAGAAACACAACACCAGTGTGGAGGATCATATGAAGTGGATTAAGAATAGTAGCAGTGCAATAAAATCGAGAAACAGTGTAAGTCAGAAGGTAAACAACAAACGTGATCTAAACCAATTGAAACAGGACCCCTATCTATCCCCATGCACAAAGTTAATTCCAAATGGATCAGAGAC